>NC_138307.1:81771618-81784118 GCF_965601325.2 Salmo salar | reverse complement strand
GGAGTTTCCACCATTTTAAATCCACCAGGGGAAGTGTGGATAATCAGGATGTAGCTTCAGCGTTCACACTTCCAGTAAGGAGGAAAGGATTCCATTCTAGTGGTTGTCACAGGTTGTTTCTGATGAAACCTGATCACAGGCAGAGACAGCGTGGAGATTCATTTCTAGTGTCACATCATGCTACACGGTTAGCTGTTAGCTGTTAGCTCACCTGTGGAAACCAAATATAGCAATTTCCATTTTCTGTCATAGTGGAGAATTCATAACTCACTGACTGACATCTTCTCTATCCCTCTCCCTCCCTCTCTCTTTCTCCCTCTCCCTCCCTCCTCCCCCTCCCTTCCTCTCCTCTCTCCTCAGGGAAGGTACGGTGAAGCCAGGGGACAGGCTCCTGAGTATCGATGGGATCCGTCTTCACGGGACATCCCATGCAGAGGCCATGTCCATCCTGAAACAGTGTGGACAAGAGGCTACGCTGCTCATCGAGTATGACGTCTCCATCATGGGTACGTCATGGGAGGGTGTGTGTGTGTGTGTGAGTGTGTGTGTGTGTGTGTGTGTGTGTGTGTGTGTGTGTGTGTGTGTGTGTGTGTGTGCGCCATGTGTATCCTCAAGAAGGACTGAACTCCAAAGTCTAACATTGTCTTCCAGATGCATATACATTTATATGGTATTGTCAGGACACTGCCAGCCAGTAAGGTTCCATTCCAGACAGTCAGAGAGCTCTGTTACAGTCACTGCAGACAGGCAGTAAGGTTCCATTCCAGACAGGCAGAGAGCTCTGTTACAGTCACTGCAGACAGGCAGTAAGGTTCCATTCCAGACAGTCAGAGAGCTCTGTTACAGTCACTGCAGACAGTCAGTAAGGTTCCATTCCAGACAGTCAGAGAGCTCTGTTACAGTCACTGCAGACAGTCAGTAAGGTTCCATTCCAGACAGTCAGAGAGCTCTGTTACAGTCACTGCAGACAGTCAGAGAGCTCTGTTACAGTCACTGCAGACAGTCAGTAAGGTTCCATTCCAGACAGTCAGAGAGCTCTTACAAAGCCCTGCCAGAACACAGCCAGCTCCCAGCTCTTACAAAGCCCTGCCAGAACACTGCCAGCTCCCAGCTCTTACAAAGCCCTGCCAGAACACAGCCAGCTCCCAGCTCTTACAAAGCCCTGCCAGAACACTGCCAGCTCCCAGCTCTTACAAAGCCCTGCCAGAACACAGCCAGCTCCCAGCTCTTACAAAGCCCTGCCAGAACACTGCCAGCTCCCAGCTCTTACAAAGCCCTGCCAGAACACAGCCAGCTCCCAGCTCTTACAAAGCCCTGCCAGAACACAGCCAGCTCCCAGCCAACAGATCTGACTAAAAGCTGTATGCATAAAAGGCTTTTCAGACCCAGAGAAAGATCTGTGATGTGAAACAGTGAATGAAAAGGAATCACCTGCTGGGCTGTGATATGTATTTCAGAACGCTGACTTTAAAAACAGCTTGGTTAGAAGGTCAAAACAAAGAGGAGTTTAAAAGAGGCAGAGAATAACAGGCTGATCGATGTTCATTTTAAATCCTTCCCCGGACTTCAGTCTATTTTGATCAGGCCTCTAAATGTCAGAGGAAACCACCCAGGAAGGAGAGTATGAGAGACTGAGCTGGCCTGTTACCCAGTGTGGGCCTCCAACGTCCCCACAACGTTCTGACAATCAGACGTCACGCGGGTTCCGTTCAGAAGGCCCGCACTGGCCTCTGGGTAATCCTGAAGATTCTGGTGGTGGTGACTTTGCCATGCTCTGACCTGGAAGTGATAGTTTTGTCTTCCTGTCACCGAGTCACCCTCTTGCTCGCTGTGTGTGTGCGTGTGTTTGTTTGTGTATCGCCACATGCCTGTGTGTGTGTGTGTGTGTGTGTGTGTGTGTGTGTGTGTGTGTGTGTGTGTGTGTGTGTGTGTGTGTGTGTGTGTGTGTGTGTGTGTGTGTGTGTGTGTGTGTGTGTGTGTCGTGTGTGTGCTGTGTCTGTGTCTGTGTCTGTGTGTGTGTGTGTGAAAGTACCACTGGACTCAGTGAAGTCTAAGGAAGCTGAATCCTTCAGTCTGAGAGACTTTCCTCTGGAGAAAAAGACAAGTATTGAGTTGAAAGTTTGTTAAACACAGATAACAACCCCTTGAGTTGAAGCTAAGATTGAGTGAGAGCTGCCATCCCTCCATCCCTCCATCCCTCTATCTCCATCCCTCCATCCCTCCATCCCTCTATCTCCATCCCTCCATCCCTCTATCTCCATCCCTCCATCCCTCCATCCCTCCATCCCTCTATCTCCATCCCTCCATCCCTCCATCCCTCTATCTCCATCCCTCCATCCCTCTATCTCCATCCCTCCATCCCTCCATCCCTCTATCTCCATCCCTCCATCCCTCCATCTCCATCCCTCCATCCCTCCATCCCTCTATCTCCATCCCTCCATCCCTCTATCTCCATCCCTCCATCCCTCCATCCCTCTATCTCCATCCCTCCATCCCTCCATCTCCATCCCTCTATCTCCATCCCTCCATCTCCATCCCTCTCATCCCTCCATCCCTCCATCTCCATCCCTCTATCTCCATCCCTCATCCCTCCATCCCTCCATCTCCATCCCTCTATCTCCATCCCCCCTCCATCCCTCCCCATCCCTCCATCCTCCATCCCTCCATCCCTCCATCCCTCTATCTCCATCCCTCCATCCCTCTATCTCCATCCCTCCATCCCTCCATCCCTCTATCTCCATCCCTCCATCCCTCCATCTCCATCCCTCTATCTCCATCCCTCTATCTCCATCCCTCTATCCCTCCATCCCTCCATCTCCATCCCTCTATCTCCATCCCTCCATCCCTCCATCTCCATCCCTCTATCTCCATCCCTCCATCCCTCCATCCCTCTATCTCCATCCCTCTATCTCCATCCCTCCATCCCTCCATCCCTCTATCTCCATCCCTCCATCCCTCTATCTCCATCCCTCTATCTCCATCCCTCTATCTCCATCCCTCTATCCCTCCATCTCCATCCCTCTATCTCCATCCCTCTATCCCTCCATCTCCATCCCTCTATCCCTCCATCCCTCCATCCCTCTATCCCTCTATCCCTCCATCCCTCTATCCCTCCATCTCCATCCCTCTATCTCCATCCCTCTATCTCCATCCCTCTATCCCTCCATCCCTCCATCCCTCTATCTCTATCCCTCCATCCCTCCATCACTCCATCCCTCTATCTCCATCCCTCCATCCCTCTATCTCCATCCCTCTATCCCTCCATCTCCATCCCTCTATCCCTCCATCCCTCCATCACTCCATCCCTCTATCTCCATCCCTCCATCTCCATCCCTCTATCTCCATCCCTCTATCGCCATCCCTCTATCCCTCCATCTCCATCCCTCTATCCCTCCATCTCCATCCCTCCATCACTCCATCCCTCTATCTCCATCCCTCCATCTCCATCCCTCTATCTCCATCCCTCTATCCCTCCATCTCATCCCTCCATCACTCCATCCCTCTATCTCCATCCCTCCATCCCTCTATCTCTATCCCTCTATCGCCATCCCTCCATCCATCTATCTCCATCCCTCTATCTCCATCCCTCTATCCCTCCATCTCCATTCCTCCATCCCTCCATCTCCATCCCTCTATCTCCATCCCTCTATCTCCATCCCTCTATCCCTCCATCTCCATCCCTCTATCCCTCCATCTCCATCCCTCCATCACTCCATCCCTCTATCTCCATCCCTCCATCTCCATCCCTCTATCTCCATCCCTCTATCCCTCCATCTCCATCCCTCTATCCCTCTATCTCCATCCCTCCATCCTTCTATCTCCATCCTTCCATCCCTCCATCTCATTAATAAAACTCTCACGCTAGTCTCTTTCATGGTGAAGCAAATCGATTCTCAAGGGATAAATGGGAGTTGTGTGATAGATTAGACTTCACATGAAAGTAACAAACAGGTGTGTGCCTATACACAGACATTTACGGTATGTCCCAACAAACAGGTGTGTGCCTATACACAGAGCTTTATGGTATGTCCCAACTTACAGGTGTGTTCCTATACACAGAGCTTTATGGTATGTCCCAACTTACAGGTGTGTTCCTATACACAGAGCTTTATGGTATGTCCCAACTTACAGGTGTGTTCCTATACACAGAGCTTTATGGTATGTCCCAACTTACAGGTGTGTTCCTATACACAGAGCTTTATGGTATGTCCCAACTTACAGGTGTGTTCCTATACACAGAGCTTTATGGTATGTCCCAACTTACAGGTGTGTTCCTATACACAGAGCTTTATGGTATGTCCCAACTTACAGGTGTGTTCCTATACACAGAGCTTTATGGTATGTCCCAACTTACAGGTGTGTTCCTATACACAGAGATTTACGGTATGTCCCAACAAACAGGTGTGTGCCTATACACAGAGCTTTACGGTATGTCCCAACAAACAAGTGTGTGCCTAGTCACAGAGCTTTACGGTATGTCCCAACTTACAGGTGTGTGCCTATACACAGAGCTTTACGGTATGTCCCAACAAACAGGTGTGTGCCTATACACAGAGCTTCACGGTATGTCCCAACAAACAGGTATGTGCCTAGTCACAGAGCTTTACGGTATGTCCCAACAAACATGTGTGTGCCTATACACAGAGCTTTACGGTATGTTCCAACAAACAGGTGTGTGCCTATACACAGAGCTTTCCGGTATGTCCCAACAAACAGATGTGTGCCTATACACAGAGCTTTACGGTATGTCCCAACTTACAGGTGTGTGCCTATACACAGAGCTTTACAGTATGTCCCAACAAACAGGTGTGTGCCTATACACAGAGCTTTACGGTATGTCCCAACAAACAGGTGTGTGCCTATACACAGAGCTTTACGGTATGTCCCAACAAACAGGTGTGTGCCTATACACAGAGCTTTACGGTATCTGCTCGTGGAGAGAATTTAGGTTTTCTCTCCCAGCGACCCAGGCACGATAAAAAGAGAATGATTAACAACCACCAGATTGCAAGTGCCTCACCCATTAATCCCTAATGTACACCCATAAGCTACACTCACACACACACACACACACACACACACACACACACACACACACACACACACACACACACACACACACACACACACACACACACAGTGAGAGACAGACACTGAAGTGATGTGCAATGACGCGATGATGTGGCCAAGTTATGCTGGTGGTTGTGTGATGAGAAACAGCATTCCCACACAGCCAGTCTCATCAGTATCTCTCTCCCTCCTGGTAGACAGGTTGATGTGTTCAGCATTCCCACACAGCCAGTCTCATCAGTATCTCTCTCCCTCCTGGTAGACAGGTTGATGTGTTCAGCATTCCCACACAGCCAGTCTCATCAGTATCTCTCTCCCTCCTGGTAGACAGGTTGATGTGTTCAGCATTCCCACACAGCCAGTCTCATCAGTATCTCTCTCCCTCCTGGTAGACAGGTTGATGTGTTCAGCATTCCCACACAGCCAGTCTCATCAGTATCTCTCTCCCTCCTGGTAGACAGGTTGATGTGTTCAGCATTCCCACACAGCCAGTCTCATCAGTATCTCTCTCCCTCCTGGTAGACAGGTTGATGTGTTCAGCATTCCCACACAGCCAGTCTCATCAGTATCTCTCTCCCTCCTGGTAGACAGGTTGATGTGTTCAGCATTCCCACACAGCCAGTCTCATCAGTATCTCTCTCCCTCCTGGTAGACAGGTTGATGTGTTCAGCATTCCCACACAGCCAGTCTCATCAGTATCTCTCTCCCTCCTGGTAGACAGGTTGATGTGTTCAGCATTCCCACACAGCCAGTCTCATCAGTATCTCTCTCCCTCCTGGTAGACAGGTTGATGTGTTCAGCATTCCCACACAGCCAGTCTCATCAGTATCTCTCTCCCTCCTGGTAGACAGGTTGATGTGTTCAGCATTCCCACACAGCCAGTCTCATCAGTATCTCTCTCCCTCCTGGTAGACAGGTTGATGTGTTCAGCATTCCCACACAGCCAGTCTCATCAGTATCTCTCTCCCTCCTGGTAGACAGGTTGATGTGTTCAGCATTCCCACACAGCCAGTCTCATCAGTATCTCTCTCCCTCCTGGTAGACAGGTTGATGTGTTCAGCATTCCCACACAGCCAGTCTCATCAGTATCTCTCTCCCTCCTGGTAGACAGGTTGATGTGTTCAGCATTCCCACACAGCCAGTCTCATCAGTATCTCTCTCCCTCCTGGTAGACAGGTTGATGTGTTCAGCATTCCCACACAGCCAGTCTCATCAGTATCTCTCTCCCTCCTGGTAGACAGGTTGATGTGTTCAGCATTCCCACACAGCCAGTCTCATCAGTATCTCTCTCCCTCCTGGTAGACAGGTTGATGTGTTCAGCATTCCCACACAGCCAGTCTCATCAGTATCTCTCTCCCTCCTGGTAGACAGGTTGATGTGTTCAGCATTCCCACACAGCCAGTCTCATCAGTATCTCTCTCCCTCCTGGTAGACAGGTTGATGTGTTCAGCATTCCCACACAGCCAGTCTCATCAGTATCTCTCTCCCTCCTGGTAGACAGGTTGATGTGTTCAGCATTCCCACACAGCCAGTCTCATCAGTATCTCTCTCCCTCCTGGTAGACAGGTTGATGTGTTCAGCATTCCCACACAGCCAGTCTCATCAGTATCTCTCTCCCTCCTGGTAGACAGGTTGATGTGTTCAGCATTCCCACACAGCCAGTCTCATCAGTATCTCTCTCCCTCCTGGTAGACAGGTTGATGTGTTCAGCATTCCCACACAGCCAGTCTCATCAGTATCTCTCTCCCTCCTGGTAGACAGGTTGATGTGTTCAGCATTCCCACACAGCCAGTCTCATCAGTATCTCTCTCCCTCCTGGTAGACAGGTTGATGTGTTCAGCATTCCCACACAGCCAGTCTCATCAGTATCTCTCTCCCTCCTGGTAGACAGGTTGATGTGTGCAGCATTCCCACACAGACAGTCTCATCAGTATCTCTCTCCCTCCTGGTGGACGCAGTCATTTTACATTTTACATATTTACATTGGTTAATCAGGGAGAGACCCAGTCACACAGAGGGTGGAGGGATAGACTATTGGAGAGGATGGAGTGGTAGAGAGATAGAGAGGTGGAGGAGAGATGGAGAGCATGGGAGGAGAGGATGGAGGGGTAGAGCGATAGAGAGGTGGAGGAGAGGTAGAGGGATGGAGGAGAGGACTGGAGAAGAGGAGAGGTAGAGGGATGGAGGAGAGGACTGGAGGAGAGGAGAGGCAGAGGGATGGAGGAGAGGAGAGGTAGAGGGATGGAGGAGAGGACTGGAGGAGAGGAGAGGTAGAGGGATGGAGAGAGGACTGGGGGAGAGGAGAGGAGAGGTAGAGAGATGGTGGGTAAAGAGATAGAGAAGTAGACTGCAGGAGAGGTAGAGAGATGGTGGGTAAAGAGATAGAGAAGAGGACTGCAGGAGAGGTAGAGAGATGGTGGGTAAAGGGATGGAGGAGAGGAGAGGTAGGAAGGATGGAAGGTGGTGTTTTATCACCATGAATGAAACAATCTCCCGTCTGCATCAATAATGTGTGCCCATTAATTTTTCATCAGATAGCTCTTAGCATGGGCAGGAACAGACAGGAGAAGACAGGGGCATAGAGATGTGTAGGAAATACAGGGAGGACAGGGGCATAGAGATGTGTAGGAAATACAGGGAGGACAGGGGCACAGAGATGTGTAGGAAATACAGGGAGGACAGGGGCATAGAGATGTGTAGGAAATACAGGGAGGACAGGGGAACAGAGATGTGTAGGAAATACAGGGAGGACAGGGGCACAGAGATGTGTAGGAAATACAGGGAGGACAGGGGAACAGAGATGTGTAGGAAATACAGGGAGGACAGGGGAACAGAGATGTGTAGGAAATACAGGGAGGACAGGGGAACATAGAGATGTGTTGGAAATACAGGGAGGACAGGGGCACAGAGATGTGTAGGAAATACAGGGAGGACAGGGGCATAGAGATGTGTAGGAAATACAGGGAGGACAGGGGAACAGAGATGTGTAGGAAATACAGGGAGGACAGGGGAACAGAGATGTGTAGGAAATACAGGGTAGACAGGGGAACAGAGATGTGTAGGAAATACAGGGAGGACAGGGGCATAGAGATGTGTAGGAAATACAGGGAGGACAGGGGAACAGAGATGTGTAGGAAATACAGGGAGGACAGGGGAACAGAGATGTGTTGGAAATACAGGGTAGACAGGGGCGTAGAGATGTGTAGGAAATACAGGGTAGACAGGGGCATAGAGATGTGTAGGAAATACAGGGTAGACAGGGGCATATAGATGTGTAGGAAATACAGGGAGGACAGGGGAACAGAGATGTGTAGGAAATACAGGGAGGACAGGGGCATAGAGATGTGTAGGAAATACAGGGAGGACAGGGGAACAGAGATGTGTAGGAAATACAGGGAGGACAGGGGAACATAGATGTGTAGGAAATACAGGGAGGACAGGGGAACATAGAGATGTGTAGGAAATACAGGGAGGACAGGGGAACATAGAGATGTGTAGGAAATACAGGGAGGACAGGGGAACAGAGATGTGTAGGAAATACAGGGAGGACAGGGGAACATAGAGATGTGTAGGAAATACAGGGAGGACAGGGGAACAGAGATGTGTAGGAAATACAGGGAGGACAGGGGAACATAGAGATGTGTAGGAAATACAGGGTAGACAGGGGAACAGAGATGTGTAGGAAATACAGGGAGGACAGGGGAACAGAGATGTGTAGGAAATACAGGGAGGACAGGGGAACAGAGATGTGTAGGAAATACAGGGTAGACAGGGGAACAGAGATGTGTAGGAAATACAGGGAGGACAGGGGAACATAGAGATGTGTTGGAAATACAGGGAGGACAGGGGAACAGAGATGTGTAGGAAATACAGGGAGGACAGGGGCACAGAGATGTGTAGGAAATACAGGGAGGACAGGGGAACATAGAGATGTGTAGGAAATACAGGGAGGACAGGGGAACAGAGATGTGTAGGAAATACAGGGAGGACAGGGGAACAGAGATGTGTTGGAAATACAGGGAGGACAGGGGAACATAGAGATGTGTAGGAAATACAGGGAGGACAGGGGAACATAGAGATGTGTAGGAAATACAGGGAGGACAGGGGAACATAGAGATGTGTTGGAAATACAGGGAGGACAGGGGAACAGAGATGTGTAGGAAATACAGGGAGGACAGGGGAACATAGAGATGTGTAGGAAATACAGGGAGGACAGGGGAACAGAGATGTGTAGGAAATACAGGGAGGACAGGGGAACATAGAGATGTGTAGGAAATACAGGGAGGACAGGGGAACATAGAGATGTGTAGGAAATACAGGGTAGACAGGGGAACAGAGATGTGTAGGAAATACAGGGAGGACAGGGGAACATAGAGATGTGTTGGAAATACAGGGAGGACAGGGGAACAGAGATGTGTAGGAAATACAGGGAGGACAGGGGCACAGAGATGTGTAGGAAATACAGGGAGGACAGGGGAACATAGAGATGTGTAGGAAATACAGGGAGGACAGGGGAACATAGAGATGTGTAGGAAATACAGGGAGGACAGGGGCATAGAGATGTGTAGGAAATACAGGGAGGACAGGGGAACATAGAGATGTGTAGGAAATACAGGGAGGACAGGGGAACAGAGATGTGTAGGAAATACAGGGAGGACAGGGGAACAGAGATGTGTAGGAAATACAGGGAGGACAGGGGAACAGAGATGTGTAGGAAATACAGGGAGGACAGGGGAACAGAGATGTGTAGGAAATACAGGGAGGACAGGGGAACATAGAGATGTGTAGGAAATACAGGGAGGACAGGGAACAGAGATGTGTTGGAAATACAGGGTAGACAGGGGCATAGAGATGTGTAGGAAATACAGGGTAGACAGGGGCATATAGATGTGTAGGAAATACAGGGAGGACAGGGGAACAGAGATGTGTAGGAAATACAGGGAGGACAGGGGAACATAGAGATGTGTAGGAAATACAGGGAGGACAGGGGCATAGAGATGTTGTCACGTCCTGGCCAGTATATAAAGTTAATTGTTTTGTAGTTTGGTCAGGGCGTGGCAGAGGGTATTTGTTTTATGTGGTTCGGGGTGGTGTGTTTGTTAAAAGGGTGTTTGGTTTAGTATTTCCGGGTTTTGGTTTATGTCAAGGTAGTTCTATGTGGAGTCTAGTGAGTGTATGTCTATGTTTGGTTAATTGGGGTTGGGACTCTCAGTTGAAGGCAGGTGTTGTCTATCTGCCTTTGATTGAGAGTCCCATATATTAGGGTGTGTTTGTGTTTGTGATTGGTGGGTGATTGTTCTGTGTTGAGCCTATGCTAGCCAGACTGTTTGTAGTTGTTCGTTCGTTCTTTTTGTTTTGTGATTTTGTACGTTCATTTTTTTAAGTTAATAAATTCTCAAGATGAGCATACACGTACCTGCTGCGTATTGGTCCTCCTTCACCGACGACAACCGTGACAGAATCACCCACCACTCAAGGACCAAGCAGCAGAAGAAGGAGCAGAGGGAATTCGAGTTGGACTGGCGGGAGAAATGGACCTGGGAGGAAGTTCTGGACGGGGCCGGACCCTGGCATCAGGCTGGGGATTATCGCCACCCGCAGTGGGAAATTGAGGCAGCCAAGGCAGAGAGGCGGTGGTACGAGGCCAGAGTGGACGCGCTGAAGGAGATGCACGAGAGGCACCCCCAAGAAAAATGTTTTGGGGGGGCACACGGGTAGTTTGGCTAGGCGTAAGAAGAGCCGGAAGCCAGCTACCCGTGGTTATATGGAGGAGCGTATGGGGTGGAGAGCGCCATGTTTCGCTGAGAAGCGCACTATCTCACCCATACGCACGCACAGTCCGGTGCGAGTTATTCCAGCCCCTCGCAGGTGCCGTGCTAGGGCGGGCATCCAGCCTGGTAGGAGGATGCCTGCGCAGCGCATCTGGTCGCCGGTACGCCTCCGAGGACCAGGCTACCCAACTCCCGCTCTACGCACGGCTACCATCAGGCCCCTGCACAGCCCAGTCTGCCCTGTACGAGCACCCCGCTCGTACAGGGCTACTAGTTCCATCCAGCCAAGGCGGGTTGTGCAGGAGGTAAGATCTAGACCGGCTGTGCGCCTCCATAGCCCTGGGTTTCCAGCTCCTGTCTCTCGTGCGGACCCGGAAGTGCGTCCACCCAGTCCGACTCGTCCTGTTCCCGCTCCCCGCACTAAACTGCAAGTGCGTAAACCCAGCCTCGCCAGTCAACAGTCATCATCAGAGCTGCCCGCCAGTCAACAGTCATCATCAGAGCTGCCCGCCAGTCAACAGTCGTCGGAGCTGCCCGCCAGTCAACAGTCGTCGGAGCTGCCCGCCAGTCAACAGTCGTCGGAGCTGCCCGCCAGTCAACAGTCGTCGGAGCTGCCCGCCAGTCAACAGTCGTCGGAGCTGCCCGTCAGTCAACAGTCGTCGGAGCTGCCCGTCAGTCAGAGCTGCCCGTCAGTCAACAGTCGTCGGAGCTGCCCGTCAGTCAACAGTCGTCGGAGCTGCCCGTCAGTCAACAGTCATCGGAGCTGCCCGTCAGTCAACAGTCGTCGGAGCTGCCCGTCAGTCAACAGTCGCCGGAGTGGTCAGACTGCGCTGAACTGCCGGAGTGGCCAGACTGCGCTGAACTGCCGGAGTGGCCAGACTGCCCTGAACTGCCGGAGTGGCCAGACTGCCCTGAACTGCCGGAGTGGCCAGACTGCCCAGACGGTCCCGAGTTGCCAGACTGTCCCGAGTTGCCAGACTGCCCAGACTGTCCCGAGTTGCCAGACTGCCCAGACTGTCCCGAGTTGCCAGACTGCCCAGACTGTCCCGAGTTGCCAGACTGCCCAGACTGTCCCGAGCTGCCAGACTGGCCAGACTGTCCCGAGCTGCCAGACTGCCCAGACTGTCCCGAGTTGCCAGACTGCCCAGACTGTCCCGAGTTGCCAGACTGCCCAGACTGTCCCGAGTTGCCAGACTGCCCAGACTGTCCCGAGCTGCCAGACTGCCCAGACTGTCCCGAGCTGCCAGACTGCAAAGACTGTCCCGAGCTGCCAGACTGCCCAGACTGTCCCGAGCTGCCAGACTGCCCAGACTGTCCCGAGCTGCCAGACTGCCCAGACAGCCTGGAACGGCCTGAGCCGGAGCCACCTCCAAAAAATAGGTGGGTTGGGGAGGGGGGGTGTAGCACAGTGCCGTCGTTGACGGCAGCCACCCTCCCTTCCCTCCCTTTAGTAAGGGGGAATTTTTCTTTTGGGTATTGTTTGGGGTTATTTTTTTTTGTTAAGGTGCTTCCGGGGTAGCACCTTTAAGGGGGGGGGTACTGTCACGTCCTGGCCAGTATATAAAGTTAATTGTTTTGTAGTTTGGTCAGGGCGTGGCAGAGGGTATTTGTTTTATGTGGTTCGGGGTGGTGTGTTTGTTAAAAGGGTGTTTGGTTTAG
>NC_138307.1:81734118-81759118 GCF_965601325.2 Salmo salar | reverse complement strand
TTAACAACTGTCACTAATAGACTAATCAGATTACTGACTGGTTGTTTAGGTAGAGTTTTACCTTAACGACTATCACTAATAGACTAATCAGATTACTGACTGGTTGTTTAGGTAGAGTTTTACCTTAACCACTGTCACTAATAGACTAATCAGATTACTGACTGGTTGTTTAGGTAGAGTTTTACCTTAACGACTATCACTAATAGACTAATCAGATTACTGACTGGTTGTTTAGGTAGAGTTTTACCTTAACCACTATCACTAATAGACTAATCAGACTACTGACTGGTTGTTTAGGTAGAGTTTTACCTTAACGACTGTCACTAATAGACTAATCAGACTACTGACTGGTTGTTTAGGTAGAGTTTTACCTTAACGACTATCACTAATAGACTAATCAGACTACTGACTGGTTGTTTAGGTAGAGTTTTACCTTAACCACTGTCACTAATAGACTAATCAGATTACTGACTGGTTGTTTAGGTAGAGTTTTACCTTAACGACTGTCTCTAATAGACTAATCAGATTACTGACTGGTTGTTTAGGTAGAGTTTTACCTTAACCACTGTCACTAATAGACTAATCAGATTACTGACTGGTTGTTTAGGTAGAGTTTTACCTTAACCACTATCACTAATAGACTAATCAGACTACTGACTGGTTGTTTAGGTAGAGTTTTACCTTAACGACTGTCTCTAATAGACTAATCAGATTACTGACTGGTTGTTTAGGTAGAGTTTTACCTTAACGACTATCACTAATAGACTAATCAGATTACTGACTGGTTGTTTAGGTAGAGTTTTACCTTAACCACTGTCACTAATAGACTAATCAGATTACTGACTGGTTGTTTAGGTAGAGTTTTACCTTAACCACTGTCACTAATAGACTAATCAGATTACTGACTGGTTGTTTAGGTAGAGTTTTACCTTAACCACTATCACTAATAGACTAATCAGATTACTGACTGGTTGTTTAGGTAGAGTTTTACCTTAACCACTATCACTAATAGACTAATCAGATTACTGACTGGTTGTTTAGGTAGAGTTTTACCTTAACCACTGTCTCTAATAGACTAATCAGATTACTGACTGGTTGTTTAGGTAGAGTTTTACCTTAACCACTGTCACTAATAGACTAATCAGATTACTGACTGGTTGTTTAGGTAGAGTTTTACCTTAACGACTATCACTAATAGACTAATCAGATTACTGACTGGTTGTTTAGGTAGAGTTTTACCTTAACCACTATCACTAATAGACTAATCAGACTACTGACTGGTTGTTTAGGTAGAGTTTTACCTTAACGACTGTCACTAATAGACTAATCAGACTACTGACTGGTTGTTTAGGTAGAGTTTTACCTTAACGACTATCACTAATAGACTAATCAGACTACTGACTGGTTGTTTAGGTAGAGTTTTACCTTAACCACTATCACTAATAGACTAATCAGACTACTGACTGGTTGTTTAGGTAGAGTTTTACCTTAACCACTATCACTAATAGACTAATCAGATTACTGACTGGTTGTTTAGGTAGAGTTTTACCTTAACCACTATCACTAATAGACTAATCAGATTACTGACTGGTTGTTTAGGTAGAGTTTTACCTTAACCACTATCACTAATAGACTAATCAGATTACTGACTGGTTGTTTAGGTAGAGTTTTACCTTAACCACTATCACTAATAGACTAATCAGACTACTGACTGGTTGTTTAGGTAGAGTTTTACCTTAACCACTGTCACTAATAGACTAATCAGATTACTGACTGGTTGTTTAGGTAGAGTTTTACCTTAACGACTGTCTCTAATAGACTAATCAGATTACTGACTGGTTGTTTAGGTAGAGTTTTACCTTAACGACTATCACTAATAGACTAATCAGATTACTGAGTGGTTGTTTAGGTAGAGTTTTACCTTAACCACTATCACTAATAGACTAATCAGATTACTGACTGGTTGTTTAGGTAGAGTTTTACCTTAACCACTATCACTAATAAACTAATCAGATTACTGACTGGTTGTTTATGGTAGAGTTTTACCTTAACCACTATCACTAATAGACTAATCAGATTACTGAGTGGTTGTTTAGGTAGAGTTTTACCTTAACCACTGTCACTAATAGACTAATCAGATTACTGACTGGTTGTTTAGGTAGAGTTTTACCTTAACCACTATCACTAATAGACTAATCAGACTACTGACTGGTTGTTTAGGTAGAGTTTTACCTTAACGACTGTCTCTAATAGACTAATCAGATTACTGACTGGTTGTTTAGGTAGAGTTTTACCTTAACCACTGTCACTAATAGACTAATCAGACTACTGACTGGTTGTTTAGGTAGAGTTTTACCTTAACGACTGTCTCTAATAGACTAATCAGATTACTGACTGGTTGTTTAGGTAGAGTTTTACCTTAACGACTATCACTAATAGACTAATCAGATTACTGACTGGTTGTTTAGGTAGAGTTTTACCTTAACCACTATCACTAATAGACTAATCAGACTACTGACTGGTTGTTTAGGTAGAGTTTTACCTTAACCACTGTCTCTAATAGACTAATCAGATTACTGACTGGTTGTTTAGGTAGAGTTTTACCTTAACCACTATCACTAATAGACTAATCAGATTACTGACTGGTTGTTTAGGTAGAGTTTTACCTTAACCACTGTCACTAATAGACTAATCAGATTACTGACTTGTTGTTTAGGTAGAGTTTTACCTTAACCACTGTCTCTAATAGACTAATCAGATTACTGACTGGTTGTTTAGGTAGAGTTTTACCTTAACCACTGTCACTAATAGACTAATCAGACTACTGACTGGTTGTTTAGGTAGAGTTTTACCTTAACCACTATCACTAATAGACTAATCAGATTACTGACTGGTTGTTTAGGTAGAGTTTTACCTTAACCACTATCACTAATAGACTAATCAGATTACTGACTGGTTGTTTAGGTAGAGTTTTACCTTAACAACTGTCACTAATAGACTAATCAGATTACTGACTGGTTGTTTAGGTAGAGTTTTACCTTAACGACTATCACTAATAGACTAATCAGATTACTGACTGGTTGTTTAGGTAGAGTTTTACCTTAACCACTATCACTAATAGACTAATCAGATTACTGACTGGTTGTTTAGGTAGAGTTTTACCTTAACCACTATCACTAATAGACTAATCAGATTACTGACTGGTTGTTTAGGTAGAGTTTTACCTTAACCACTATCACTAATAGACTAATCAGACTACTGACTGGTTGTTTAGGTAGAGTTTTACCTTAACCACTGTCACTAATAGACTAATCAGATTACTGACTGGTTGTTTAGGTAGAGTTTTACCTTAACGACTGTCTCTAATAGACTAATCAGATTACTGACTGGTTGTTTAGGTAGAGTTTTACCTTAACGACTATCACTAATAGACTAATCAGATTACTGAGTGGTTGTTTAGGTAGAGTTTTACCTTAACCACTATCACTAATAGACTAATCAGATTACTGACTGGTTGTTTAGGTAGAGTTTTACCTTAACCACTGTCACTAATAGACTAATCAGATTACTGACTGGTTGTTTAGGTAGAGTTTTACCTTAACCACTATCACTAATAGACTAATCAGATTACTGACTGGTTGTTTAGGTAGAGTTTTACCTTAACGACTATCACTAATAGACTAATCAGATTACTGACTGGTTGTTTAGGTAGAGTTTTACCTTAACCACTGTCTCTAATAGACTAATCAGACTACTGACTGGTTGTTTAGGTAGAGTTTTACCTTAACCACTATCACTAATAGACTAATCAGACTACTGACTGGTTGTTTAGGTAGAGTTTTACCTTAACCACTATCACTAATAGACTAATCAGACTACTGACTGGTTGTTTAGGTAGAGTTTTACCTTAACCACTATCACTAATAGACTAATCAGATTACTGACTGGTTGTTTAGGTAGAGTTTTACCTTAACCACTATCACTAATAGACTAATCAGATTACTGACTGGTTGTTTAGGTAGAGTTTTACCTTAACCACTATCACTAATAGACTAATCAGATTACTGACTGGTTGTTTAGGTAGAGTTTTACCTTAACCACTGTCTCTAATAGACTAATCAGATTACTGACTGGTTGTTTAGGTAGAGTTTTACCTTAACCACTGTCACTAATAGACTAATCAGATTACTGACTGGTTGTTTAGGTAGAGTTTTACCTTAACGACTATCACTAATAGACTAATCAGATTACTGACTGGTTGTTTAGGTAGAGTTTTACCTTAACCACTATCACTAATAGACTAATCAGACTACTGACTGGTTGTTTAGGTAGAGTTTTACCTTAACGACTGTCACTAATAGACTAATCAGACTACTGACTGGTTGTTTAGGTAGAGTTTTACCTTAACGACTATCACTAATAGACTAATCAGACTACTGACTGGTTGTTTAGGTAGAGTTTTACCTTAACCACTGTCACTAATAGACTAATCAGATTACTGACTGGTTGTTTAGGTAGAGTTTTACCTTAACGACTGTCTCTAATAGACTAATCAGATTACTGACTGGTTGTTTAGGTAGAGTTTTACCTTAACCACTGTCACTAATAGACTAATCAGATTACTGACTGGTTGTTTAGGTAGAGTTTTACCTTAACCACTATCACTAATAGACTAATCAGACTACTGACTGGTTGTTTAGGTAGAGTTTTACCTTAACGACTGTCTCTAATAGACTAATCAGATTACTGACTGGTTGTTTAGGTAGAGTTTTACCTTAACGACTATCACTAATAGACTAATCAGATTACTGACTGGTTGTTTAGGTAGAGTTTTACCTTAACCACTGTCACTAATAGACTAATCAGATTACTGACTGGTTGTTTAGGTAGAGTTTTACCTTAACCACTGTCACTAATAGACTAATCAGATTACTGACTGGTTGTTTAGGTAGAGTTTTACCTTAACCACTATCACTAATAGACTAATCAGATTACTGACTGGTTGTTTAGGTAGAGTTTTACCTTAACCACTATCACTAATAGACTAATCAGATTACTGACTGGTTGTTTAGGTAGAGTTTTACCTTAACCACTGTCTCTAATAGACTAATCAGATTACTGACTGGTTGTTTAGGTAGAGTTTTACCTTAACCACTGTCACTAATAGACTAATCAGATTACTGACTGGTTGTTTAGGTAGAGTTTTACCTTAACGACTATCACTAATAGACTAATCAGATTACTGACTGGTTGTTTAGGTAGAGTTTTACCTTAACCACTATCACTAATAGACTAATCAGACTACTGACTGGTTGTTTAGGTAGAGTTTTACCTTAACGACTGTCACTAATAGACTAATCAGACTACTGACTGGTTGTTTAGGTAGAGTTTTACCTTAACGACTATCACTAATAGACTAATCAGACTACTGACTGGTTGTTTAGGTAGAGTTTTACCTTAACCACTATCACTAATAGACTAATCAGACTACTGACTGGTTGTTTAGGTAGAGTTTTACCTTAACCACTATCACTAATAGACTAATCAGATTACTGACTGGTTGTTTAGGTAGAGTTTTACCTTAACCACTATCACTAATAGACTAATCAGATTACTGACTGGTTGTTTAGGTAGAGTTTTACCTTAACCACTATCACTAATAGACTAATCAGATTACTGACTGGTTGTTTAGGTAGAGTTTTACCTTAACCACTGTCTCTAATAGACTAATCAGATTACTGACTGGTTGTTTAGGTAGAGTTTTACCTTAACCACTGTCACTAATAGACTAATCAGACTACTGACTGGTTGTTTAGGTAGAGTTTTACCTTAACCACTATCACTAATAGACTAATCAGATTACTGACTGGTTGTTTAGGTAGAGTTTTACCTTAACCACTATCACTAATAGACTAATCAGATTACTGACTGGTTGTTTAGGTAGAGTTTTACCTTAACAACTGTCACTAATAGACTAATCAGATTACTGACTGGTTGTTTAGGTAGAGTTTTACCTTAACGACTATCACTAATAGACTAATCAGATTACTGACTGGTTGTTTAGGTAGAGTTTTACCTTAACCACTGTCACTAATAGACTAATCAGATTACTGACTGGTTGTTTAGGTAGAGTTTTACCTTAACGACTATCACTAATAGACTAATCAGATTACTGACTGGTTGTTTAGGTAGAGTTTTACCTTAACCACTATCACTAATAGACTAATCAGACTACTGACTGGTTGTTTAGGTAGAGTTTTACCTTAACGACTGTCACTAATAGACTAATCAGACTACTGACTGGTTGTTTAGGTAGAGTTTTACCTTAACGACTATCACTAATAGACTAATCAGACTACTGACTGGTTGTTTAGGTAGAGTTTTACCTTAACCACTGTCACTAATAGACTAATCAGATTACTGACTGGTTGTTTAGGTAGAGTTTTACCTTAACGACTGTCTCTAATAGACTAATCAGATTACTGACTGGTTGTTTAGGTAGAGTTTTACCTTAACCACTGTCACTAATAGACTAATCAGATTACTGACTGGTTGTTTAGGTAGAGTTTTACCTTAACCACTATCACTAATAGACTAATCAGACTACTGACTGGTTGTTTAGGTAGAGTTTTACCTTAACGACTGTCTCTAATAGACTAATCAGATTACTGACTGGTTGTTTAGGTAGAGTTTTACCTTAACGACTATCACTAATAGACTAATCAGATTACTGACTGGTTGTTTAGGTAGAGTTTTACCTTAACCACTGTCACTAATAGACTAATCAGATTACTGACTGGTTGTTTAGGTAGAGTTTTACCTTAACCACTGTCACTAATAGACTAATCAGATTACTGACTGGTTGTTTAGGTAGAGTTTTACCTTAACCACTATCACTAATAGACTAATCAGATTACTGACTGGTTGTTTAGGTAGAGTTTTACCTTAACCACTATCACTAATAGACTAATCAGATTACTGACTGGTTGTTTAGGTAGAGTTTTACCTTAACCACTGTCTCTAATAGACTAATCAGATTACTGA
The DNA here is from genome assembly GCF_965601325.2 of Salmo salar. Classification (NCBI taxonomy): domain Eukaryota; kingdom Metazoa; phylum Chordata; class Actinopteri; order Salmoniformes; family Salmonidae; genus Salmo; species Salmo salar. The sequence goes on along the minus strand of NC_138307.1, from coordinate 81,752,074 downwards.
CTGGTTGTTTAGGTAGAGTTTTACCTTAACCACTGTCACTAATAGACTAATCAGATTACTGACTGGTTGTTTAGGTAGAGTTTTACCTTAACGACTATCACTAATAGACTAATCAGATTACTGACTGGTTGTTTAGGTAGAGTTTTACCTTAACCACTATCACTAATAGACTAATCAGACTACTGACTGGTTGTTTAGGTAGAGTTTTACCTTAACGACTGTCACTAATAGACTAATCAGACTACTGACTGGTTGTTTAGGTAGAGTTTTACCTTAACGACTATCACTAATAGACTAATCAGACTACTGACTGGTTGTTTAGGTAGAGTTTTACCTTAACCACTATCACTAATAGACTAATCAGACTACTGACTGGTTGTTTAGGTAGAGTTTTACCTTAACCACTATCACTAATAGACTAATCAGATTACTGACTGGTTGTTTAGGTAGAGTTTTACCTTAACCACTATCACTAATAGACTAATCAGATTACTGACTGGTTGTTTAGGTAGAGTTTTACCTTAACCACTATCACTAATAGACTAATCAGATTACTGACTGGTTGTTTAGGTAGAGTTTTACCTTAACCACTATCACTAATAGACTAATCAGACTACTGACTGGTTGTTTAGGTAGAGTTTTACCTTAACCACTGTCACTAATAGACTAATCAGATTACTGACTGGTTGTTTAGGTAGAGTTTTACCTTAACGACTGTCTCTAATAGACTAATCAGATTACTGACTGGTTGTTTAGGTAGAGTTTTACCTTAACGACTATCACTAATAGACTAATCAGATTACTGAGTGGTTGTTTAGGTAGAGTTTTACCTTAACCACTATCACTAATAGACTAATCAGATTACTGACTGGTTGTTTAGGTAGAGTTTTACCTTAACCACTATCACTAATAAACTAATCAGATTACTGACTGGTTGTTTATGGTAGAGTTTTACCTTAACCACTATCACTAATAGACTAATCAGATTACTGAGTGGTTGTTTAGGTAGAGTTTTACCTTAACCACTGTCACTAATAGACTAATCAGATTACTGACTGGTTGTTTAGGTAGAGTTTTACCTTAACCACTATCACTAATAGACTAATCAGACTACTGACTGGTTGTTTAGGTAGAGTTTTACCTTAACGACTGTCTCTAATAGACTAATCAGATTACTGACTGGTTGTTTAGGTAGAGTTTTACCTTAACCACTGTCACTAATAGACTAATCAGACTACTGACTGGTTGTTTAGGTAGAGTTTTACCTTAACGACTGTCTCTAATAGACTAATCAGATTACTGACTGGTTGTTTAGGTAGAGTTTTACCTTAACGACTATCACTAATAGACTAATCAGATTACTGACTGGTTGTTTAGGTAGAGTTTTACCTTAACCACTATCACTAATAGACTAATCAGACTACTGACTGGTTGTTTAGGTAGAGTTTTACCTTAACCACTGTCTCTAATAGACTAATCAGATTACTGACTGGTTGTTTAGGTAGAGTTTTACCTTAACCACTATCACTAATAGACTAATCAGATTACTGACTGGTTGTTTAGGTAGAGTTTTACCTTAACCACTGTCACTAATAGACTAATCAGATTACTGACTTGTTGTTTAGGTAGAGTTTTACCTTAACCACTGTCTCTAATAGACTAATCAGATTACTGACTGGTTGTTTAGGTAGAGTTTTACCTTAACCACTGTCACTAATAGACTAATCAGACTACTGACTGGTTGTTTAGGTAGAGTTTTACCTTAACCACTATCACTAATAGACTAATCAGATTACTGACTGGTTGTTTAGGTAGAGTTTTACCTTAACCACTATCACTAATAGACTAATCAGATTACTGACTGGTTGTTTAGGTAGAGTTTTACCTTAACAACTGTCACTAATAGACTAATCAGATTACTGACTGGTTGTTTAGGTAGAGTTTTACCTTAACGACTATCACTAATAGACTAATCAGATTACTGACTGGTTGTTTAGGTAGAGTTTTACCTTAACCACTATCACTAATAGACTAATCAGATTACTGACTGGTTGTTTAGGTAGAGTTTTACCTTAACCACTATCACTAATAGACTAATCAGATTACTGACTGGTTGTTTAGGTAGAGTTTTACCTTAACCACTATCACTAATAGACTAATCAGACTACTGACTGGTTGTTTAGGTAGAGTTTTACCTTAACCACTGTCACTAATAGACTAATCAGATTACTGACTGGTTGTTTAGGTAGAGTTTTACCTTAACGACTGTCTCTAATAGACTAATCAGATTACTGACTGGTTGTTTAGGTAGAGTTTTACCTTAACGACTATCACTAATAGACTAATCAGATTACTGAGTGGTTGTTTAGGTAGAGTTTTACCTTAACCACTATCACTAATAGACTAATCAGATTACTGACTGGTTGTTTAGGTAGAGTTTTACCTTAACCACTATCACTAATAAACTAATCAGATTACTGACTGGTTGTTTATGGTAGAGTTTTACCTTAACCACTATCACTAATAGACTAATCAGATTACTGAGTGGTTGTTTAGGTAGAGTTTTACCTTAACCACTGTCACTAATAGACTAATCAGATTACTGACTGGTTGTTTAGGTAGAGTTTTACCTTAACCACTATCACTAATAGACTAATCAGACTACTGACTGGTTGTTTAGGTAGAGTTTTACCTTAACGACTGTCTCTAATAGACTAATCAGATTACTGACTGGTTGTTTAGGTAGAGTTTTACCTTAACCACTGTCACTAATAGACTAATCAGACTACTGACTGGTTGTTTAGGTAGAGTTTTACCTTAACGACTGTCTCTAATAGACTAATCAGATTACTGACTGGTTGTTTAGGTAGAGTTTTACCTTAACGACTATCACTAATAGACTAATCAGATTACTGACTGGTTGTTTAGGTAGAGTTTTACCTTAACCACTATCACTAATAGACTAATCAGACTACTGACTGGTTGTTTAGGTAGAGTTTTACCTTAACCACTGTCTCTAATAGACTAATCAGATTACTGACTGGTTGTTTAGGTAGAGTTTTACCTTAACCACTATCACTAATAGACTAATCAGATTACTGACTGGTTGTTTAGGTAGAGTTTTACCTTAACCACTGTCACTAATAGACTAATCAGATTACTGACTTGTTGTTTAGGTAGAGTTTTACCTTAACCACTGTCTCTAATAGACTAATCAGATTACTGACTGGTTGTTTAGGTAGAGTTTTACCTTAACCACTGTCACTAATAGACTAATCAGACTACTGACTGGTTGTTTAGGTAGAGTTTTACCTTAACCACTATCACTAATAGACTAATCAGATTACTGACTGGTTGTTTAGGTAGAGTTTTACCTTAACCACTATCACTAATAGACTAATCAGATTACTGACTGGTTGTTTAGGTAGAGTTTTACCTTAACAACTGTCACTAATAGACTAATCAGATTACTGACTGGTTGTTTAGGTAGAGTTTTACCTTAACGACTATCACTAATAGACTAATCAGATTACTGACTGGTTGTTTAGGTAGAGTTTTACCTTAACCACTGTCTCTAATAGACTAATCAGACTACTGACTGGTTGTTTAGGTAGAGTTTTACCTTAACGACTGTCACTAATAGACTAATCAGATTACTGACTGGTTGTTTAGGTAGAGTTTTACCTTAACGACTATCACTAATAGACTAATCAGATTACTGACTGGTTGTTTAGGTAGAGTTTTACCTTAACCACTATCACTAATAGACTAATCAGACTACTGAGTGGTTGTTTAGGTAGAGTTTTACCTTAACCACTATCACTAATAGACTAATCAGATTACTGAGTGGGCAGAATATATTCTTTATCAAACTGAGTCTTTGGAAGGAGAGAAGTTTACTTCCTTCACTCACTGACTAAAATAAGATAGTTCTCCAGCCTCTCAAGACTCTCATTAAAAGATTTTCCCAAAGCCCTCCTTTAGGCTGTTGTTGACTACTTTGTGGATGTGAGAAGACTAAGTAAACAGAATGTGGATGGATATATCTCCACCCACCTCATCTCCTCTCTCTGTCTCTGTCTCTGTCTCTGTCTCTGTCTCTGTCTCTGTCTCTGTCTCTCTCTCTCTCTCTCTCTCTCTCTCTCTCTCTCTCTCTCTCTCTCTGTCTCTGTCTCTGTCTCTGTCTCTCTCTCGCTCTCTCTCATATCTCCAAGTCTGAGTCAACAGGGGATGGGATTGGAAGTAGAAATCTGCACCCCAAATGGCCCAATATTTCCTATATGTACTGTGGGCCTTATTCAGACTTGAGATAAGTTGACATAACATGGACTTAAGTATTTTTTTTTTAATTAAGCCCATGTTAATTTAAGTCTACTTCTCTCAAGTCTGAATTGGGCCCTATGTAAGGAGTATTTTAGAATGCCCCCTAAAAAATGTCCATTCTAACAAGAAGTGATGTCATCTCTCGGTAGGTGCGGAGCTCTGCACGCGGGTGACCACATCCTGTCTGTGGATGGTACCAGTATGGAGTACTGTACCTTGGCCGAGGCCACCCAGCTGCTCGCCAGCGCCTGTGAACACGTCAAGATGGAGATCCTGCCACACCACCAGACCAGACTGGCCCTCAAGGGCCCTGAACATGGTACTGACCTTAACCCTAACCCTGACCCCTATCCCACCACCAGACCAGACTGGCCCTCAAGGGCCCCGAACACGGTACTGACCCTAACTCTGACCCCTATCCCACCACCAGACCAGACTGGCCCTCAAGGGCCCCGAACACGGTACTGACCCTAACCCTGACCCCTATCCCACCACCAGACCAGACTGGCCCTCAAGGGCCCCGAACACGGTACTGACCCTAACTCTGACCCCTATCCCACCACCAGACCAGACTGGCCCTCAAGGGCCCCGAACACGGTACTGACCCTAACCCTGACCCCTATCCCACCACCAGACCAGACTGGCCCTCAAGGGCCCCGAACACGGTACTGACCCTAACCCTGACCCCTATCCCACCACCAGACCAGACTGGCCCTCAAGGGCCCCGACCACGGTACTGATGAACACACCTAAGGCTTCTGGGTTGTTTTTACTGAAGAGCTCCTGTAATATGTACTGCATGTGTAAGAGAGTCCCTTCTGGGGAGCGAACCGCTCTAGTCTAGTAATGACTAATCAGGTAGCAATACTATATATACTAGTCTAGTAATGACTAATCAGGTAGCAATACTATATATACTAGTCTAGTAATGACTAGTCAGGTAGTAAAACTATATCTGCTACTCTAGTAATGACTAGTCAGGTAGTAATACTATATCTACTAGTCTAGTAATGACTAGTCAGGTAGTAATACTATATCTGCTACTCTAGTAATGACTAGTCAGGTAGTAATACTATATCTACTAGTCTAGTAATGACTAATCAGGTAGTAATACTATAACAGGTAGTAATACTATATCTGTTAGTCTAGTAATGACTAATCAGGTAGTAATACTATATCTACTAGTCTAGTAATGACTAGTCAGGTAGTAATACTATATCTGCTACTCTAGTAATGACTAGTCAGGTAGTAATACTATATCTGCTAGTCTAGTAATAACTAATCAGGTAGTAATACTATATCTGCTACTCTAGTAATGACTAGTCAGGTAGTAATACTATATCTACTAGTCTAGTAATGACTAATCAGGTAGTAATACTATATCAGGTAGTAATACTATATCTGTTAGTCTAGTAATGACTAATCAGGTAGTAATACTATATCTACTAGTCTAGTAATGACTAGTCAGGTAGTAATACTATATCTGCTACTCTAGTAATGACTAGTCAGGTAGTAATACTATATCTGCTAGTCTAGTAATAACTAATCAGGTAGTAATACTATATCTGCTAGTCTAGTAATAACTAATCAGGTAGTAATATTATATCTGTTAGTCTAGTAATGACTAATCAGGTAGTAATACTAATCAGGTAGTAATACTATATCTGCTAGTCTAGTAATAACTAATCAGGTAGTAATACTATATCTGCTAGTCTAGTAATAACTAATCAGGTAGTAATACTATATCTGTTAGTCTAGTAATGACTAATCAGGTAGTAATACTATATCAGGTAGTAATACTATATCTACTAGTCTAGTAATGACTAATCAGGTAGTAATACTATATATGTTCGTCTAGTAATGCCTAATCAGGTAGTAATACTATATCAGGTAGTAATACTATATCAGGTAGTAATACTATATCTGTTAGTCTAGTAATGACTGATCAGGTAGTAATACTATATCTGCTAGTCTAGTAATGACTAATCAGGTAGTAATACTATATCTGCTAGTCTAGTAATGACTAATCAGGTAGTAATACTATATCTGCTAGTCTAGTAATGACTAATCAGGTAGTAATACTATATCTGCTAGTCTAGTAATAACTAATCAGGTAGTAATACTTTATCTGCTAGTCTAGTTATGACTAATCAGGTAGTAATACTATATCTACTAGTCTAGTAATGACTAATCAGGTAGTAATACTATATCAGGTAGTAATACTATATCTACTAGTCTAGTAATGACTAATCAGGTAGTAATGCTATACCTGTTAGTCTAGTAATGACTAATCAGGTAGTAATACTATATCAGATAGTAATACTATATCTACTAGTCTAGTAATGACTAATCAGGTAGTAATACTATATCTACTAGTCTAGTAATGACTAATCAGGTAGTAATACTATATCTGTTAGTCTAGTAATGACTAATCAGGTAGTAATACTATATCTGTTAGTCTAGTAATGACTAGTCAGGTAGTAATACTATATCAGGTAGTAATACTATATCTACTAGTCTAGTTATGACTAATCAGGTAGTAATACTATATCTGCTAGTCTAGTAATGACTAATCAGGTAGTAATACTATATCTGCTAGTCTAGTAATGACTAATCAGGTAGTAATACTATATCTGTTAGTGTAGTAATGACTAGTCAGGTAGTAATACTATATCTGCTAGTCTAGTAATGACTAATCAGGTAGTAATACTATATCAGGTAGTAATACTATATCTGCTAGTCTAGTAATGACTAATCAGGTAGTAATACTATGTCTGCTAGTCTAGTAATGACTAATCAGGTAGTAATACTATATCTGTTAGTCTAGTAATGACTAGTCAGGTAGTAATACTATATCTGCTAGTCTAGTAATGACTAATCAGGTAGTAATACTATATCAGGTAGTAATACTATATCTACTAGTCTAGTAATAACCTAATCAGGTAGTAATACTATATCTGCTAGTCTAGTAATGACTAATCAGGTAGTAATACTATATCAGGTAGTAATACTATATCTGCTAGTCTAGTAATGACTAATCAGGTAGTAATACTATATCTGCTAGTCTAGTAATGACTAATCAGGTAGTAATACTATATCTGTTAGTCTAGTAATGACTAGTCAAGTAGTAATACTATATCTGCTAGTCTAGTAATGACTAATCAGGTAGTAATACTATATCAGGTAGTAATACTATATCTACTAGTCTATTAATGACTAATCAGGTAGTAATACTATATATGTTAGTCTAGTAATGACTAATCAGGTAGTAATACTATATCTACTAGTCTAGTAATGACTAATCAGGTAGTAATACTATATATGTTAGTCTAGTAATGACTAATCAGGTAGTAATACTATATCAGGTAGTAATACTATATCTACTAGTCTAGTAATGACTAATCAGGTAGTAATACTATATATGTTAGTCTAGTAATGACTAATCAGGTAGTAATACTATATCAGGTAGTAATACTATATCTACTAGTCTAGTAATGACTAATCAGGTAGTAATACTATATATGTTAGTCTAGTAATGACTAATCAGGTAGTAATACTATATCTGCTGGTCAGGTTTTCATTGGAGCTGTGAGTAGTAAAAGTAATTTTTATAGACAGGTGAACAGACAGAGAGACATTCCTTTAATACCAGACAGTGAATAGAACAGAGGAGAGGATAGCCAGAGATTACACACACACACACACACGCACGCACGCACGCGCGCGCACGCACGCACGCACGCACGCACGCACACACACACACACACACACACACACACACACACACACACACACACACACACACACACACACACAGTCACACACACACACACACACACAGTCACACACACACACACAAAATTACACACACACACACACACACACGCACACACGCACGCACACACGCACGCACGCACGCACGCACGCACACACACACACACACGCACACAGTCACACACACACACACACACACACAGTCACACACACACACACACGCACACAGTCACACACACACACACACACACACACACACACACACACACACACACACACACACAATTACACACAATATCACACACACACACACACACACACACACACACACACACACCCTCACACACACGGATTATCCAACCACTCTGTTCCATAATCTGTAGGTTTAAATCTCTGAGTACAGGTGACATTTCTACGAGCAGTAGGAAGCTTGGTTGATCAGTATCATGTACCTGGGGGATTTGGGGATAAGCACTACATCCCACATGGAGCCCTATTACCTACATAGTAATGCATCTAAAGTAGTGCACTATATAGGGAATAGGGCTCTGGTCTAAAGTTGTGCACTATATAGGGAATAGGACTCTGGTCTAAAGTAGTGCACTATATAGGGAATAGGGTGCCATTTGGACACAATCCCAGGGTTCCTGTTGGATCTGAGGATTATAAAACAGGCTTTATGAAAAGGTCCAGACCCAGACAGCTTTTCTCTCCCACTGCATCGCGATAACGCCACAGTTACCCACTGAGACATTTATCAAAAGTTTATGACAATACTAATGGTTCTTTGGGAAAGGTGTGTAGATTTCTGGTGAAATCCAATGTTTTCGCTGTCTGGTCTTATCTGATGCGATAAGATACTAGTGCATTCTGGACGGGGATAGGGGATGGATCAGAATCCATTTCTCCCCGATAGGATGAAATAGATGACAGACAAGCCAAGCAGCCAACCACACTAAGCCATCTGTGATAAGGTGGAGAAAGGATGTTGTCATTTTCAATGTTCTTTTGTGTGATATTATCCACACAGAGAATCTGCTTACTGTTCAGTGCTTTACTGCCACATACATCTGAAGGAGAAAGGACAGAGTGTGCTGGGCGTTTGGAGGGTATTAATGTCCTTTAAAGGACAGAGTGTGTGGCGTTTGGAGGGTATTAATGTCCTTTAAAGGACAGAGTGTGCTGGGCGTTTGGAGGGTATTCATGTCCTTTAAAGGACAGAGTGTGTTGGGCGTTTGGAGGGTATTCATGTCCTTTAAAGGACAGAGTGTGTTGGGCGTTTGGGGGTATTCATGTCCTTTAAAGGACAGAGTGTGTTGGGCGTTTGGAGGGTATTCATGTCCTTTAAAGGACAGAGTGTGCTGGGCGTTTGGAGGGTATTCATGTCCTTTAAATCAAATTCAAATCAAATCAAATTTATTTTTATATAGCCCTTCGTACATCAGCTGATATTCTCAAAGTGCTGTACAGAAACCCAGCCTAAAACCCCAAACAGCAAGCAAAGCATGTGAAAGAAGCACGGTGGCTAGGAAAAACTCCCTAGGAAAAACTCCCTAGAAAGGCCAAAAACCTAGGAAGAAACCTAGAGAGGAACCAGGCTATGAGGGGTGGCCAGTCCTCTTCTGGCTGTGCAGGGTGGATATTATAACAGAACATGGTCAAAATGTTAAAATGTTAAAATGTTCATAAATGACCAGCATGGTCAAATAATAATAATCATAGTAGTTGTCGAGGGTGCAACAAGCACGTCCGGTGAACAGGTCAGGGTTCCATAGCCGCAGGCAGAACAGTTGAAACTGGAGCAGCAGCACGGCCAGGTGGACTGGGGACAGCAAGGAGTCATCATACCAGGTAGTCCTGAGGCATGGTCCTAGGGCTCAGGTCCTCCGAGAGAAAGACAGAAAGAGAGAAAGAGAGAATTAGAGAGAGCATATTTAAATACACACAGGACACCGGATAAGACAAGAGAAATACTCCAGATGTAACAGACTGACCCTAGCCCCCCGACACATAAACTACTGCAGCATAAATACTGGAGGCTGAGACAGGAGGGATCAGAAGACACTGTGGCCCCATCCGATGATACCCCCGGACAGGGCCAAACAGGCAGAGTGTGTTGGGCGTTTGGAGGGTATTCATGTCCTTTAAAGGACAGAGTGTGTGGCGTTTGGAGGGTATTCATGTCCTTTAAAGGACAGAGTGTGCTGGGCGTTTGGAGGGTATTCATGTCCTTTAAAGGACAGAGTGTGCTGGGCGTTTGGAGGGTATTCATGTCCTTTAAAGGACAGAGTGTGTTGGGCGTTTGGAGGGTATTCATGTCCTTTAAAGGACAGAGTGTGCTGGGCGTTTGGAGGGTATTCATGTCCTTTAAAGGACAGAGTGTGCTGGGCGTTTGGAGGGTATTAATGTCCTTTAAAGGACAGAGTGTGCTGGGCGTTTGGAGGGTATTCATGTCCTTTAAAGGACAGAGTGTGCTGGGCGTTTGGAGGGTATTCATGTCCTTTAAAGGACAGAGTGTGTTGGGCGTTTGGAGGGTATTCATGTCCTTTAAAGGACAGAGTGTGTTGGGCGTTTGGAGGGTATTCATGTCCTTTAAAGGACAGAGTGTGTGGCGTTTGGAGGGTATTCATGTCCTTTAAAGGACAGAGTGTGCTGGGCGTTTGGAGGGTATTCATGTCCTTTAAAGGACAGAGTGTGCTGGCGTTTGGAGGGTATTCATGTCCTTTAAAGGACAGAGTGTGCTGGGCGTTTGGAGGGTATTCATGTCCTTTAAAGGACAGAGTGTGCTGGGCGTTTGGAGGGTATTCATGTCCTTTAAAGGACAGAGTGTGCTGGGCGTTTGGAGGGTATTCATGTCCTTTAAAGGACAGAGTGTGTTGGGCGTTTGGAGGGTATTCATGTCCTTTAAAGGACAGAGTGTGCTGGGCGTTTGGAGGGTATTCATGTCCTTTAAAGGACAGAGTGTGCGGGCGTTTGGAGGGTATTCATGTCCTTTAAAGGACAGAGTGTGCTGGGCGTTTGGGGGTATTCATGTCCTTTAAAGGACAGAGTGTGCTGGGCGTTTGGAGGGTATTCATGTCCTTTAAAGGACAGAGTGTGCTGGGCGTTTGGAGGGTATTCATGTCCTTTAAAGGACAGAGTGTGCTGGGCGTTTGGAGGGTATTCATGTCCTTTAAAGGACAGAGTGTGTTGGGCGTTTGGAGGGTATTCATGTCCTTTAAAGGACAGAGTGTGCTGGGCGTTTGGAGGGTATTCATGTCCTTTAAAGGACAGAGTGTGTGGCGTTTGGAGGGTATTCATGTCCTTTAAAGGACAGAGTGTGCTGGGCGTTTGGAGGGTATTCATGTCCTTTAAAGGACAGAGTGTGCTGGGCGTTTGGAGGGTATTCATGTCCTTTAAAGGACAGAGTGTGTTGGGCGTTTGGAGGGTATTCATGTCCTTTAAAGGACAGAGTGTGCTGGGCGTTTGGAGGGTATTCATGTCCTTTAAAGGACAGAGTGTGTTGGGCGTTTGGAGGGTATTCATGTCCTTTAAAGGACAGAGTGTGCTGGGCGTTTGGAGGGTATTCATGTCCTTTAAAGGACTGTTGCTGCCAGGATTCTAACTACTGCTTTTCATCAAGCTCATGATCAATGTTCCCTACATTTTCACTGAACACATTTCGGGTCTGCTGAGCGCAAACTTGAATGTTGTGAAAACCCCTTCCGGTACAAGTAAGCTACTGTGGCTATTTGATCATAATGTAGTCCTACCTGAGTGGCCTGCCAGTAAAAACAATTGAGAAAATGCAGCCAATGTGTGGTTTTCAATGTAGACCTACATTCCATGAGACTTTAGAAAAAACAACATGCAGGTCTTGACATGAACCTGTTTTATCCACTTGTCCTTCAGACAAGGTGGTGACTGGAAATGTTGTTGTGTTGTTTGATGCAAGAACCCACTTTACAAAAATAAAATGCATTATTATTCTCATACCATTATTACAGAGAATCAGACTAGTTATTCTACCGTCTGGGCGCTCCCGAATCACGCAGTGGTCTAAGGCAGTGCTAGCTGTGTCACTAGAGATTCTGGGTTAGAGTCTAGACTCTGTCTCAGTGGTCTAAGGCAGTGCTAGCTGTGTCACTAGAGATTATGGGTTAGAGTCTAGACTCTGTCTCAGTGGTCTAAGGCAGTGCTAGCTGTGTCACTAGAGATTATGGGTTGGAGTCCAGGCTCTGTCTCAGTGGTCTAAGGCAGTGCTAGCTGTGTCACTAGAGATTCTGGGTTTGAGTCCAGGCTCTGTCGCAGCCGGCCGCGACCGGGAGACCCATGGAGTGTCGCACAATTGGTCCAGCGTCGTCCGGGTTAGGGGAGGGTTTGGCCCGGCAGGGATGTCCTCCTCCGAAACACAACCCAACCAAGCCGCACTGCTTCTTGACACAATGCCCACTTAACCCGGAAGCCAGCTGCACCAATGTGATGGAGGAAACACCGTACACCTGGCAACTCCTGTGGCAGGCCGGGTGCAGTGCACGCTGACACGGTCACACACATGTCATCCTAGTAATGATGGTGGTGGTGCTCCCTATCACTCAGAAGTTATGTAGCAGGCTAAGGTGACAACAGCGCCTGGCGTGGACGTTTCCCAGTTGCTCTGAATGTTCAGTGTGAGAACGCTTTTAAAAGTCCAAAGGAAAAGATTCTCCAACTTTCAAAACGAGTCCTTTTTTGGCTAGCCACAGCAGTCAACTAGCTAGCCACGGCTGTCAACTAGCTAGCCACAGCAGTCAACTAGCTAGCCACAGCTGTCAACTAGCTAGCCACAGCTGTCAACTAGCTAGCCATAGTAGTCAACTAGCTAGCCACAGCAGTCAACTAGCTAGCCACAGCTGTCAACTCGCTAGCCACAGCTGTCAACTAGCTAGCCACAGCTGTCAACTAGCTAGCCACAGCAGTCAACTAGCTAGCCACAGCTGTCAACTAGCTAGCCACAGCTGTCAACTAGCTAGACACGGCTGTCAACTAGCTAGCCACGGCAATCAACTAGCTAGCCACAGCAGTCAACTAGCTAGCCACAGCAGTCAGCTAGCTAGCCACAGCAGTCAACTAGCTAGCCACAGCAGTCAGCTAGCTAGCCACAGCAGTCAACTAGCTAGCCACAGCAGTCAACTAGCTAGCTAGGTAGCCGTGTAGATTTCTAGCATGTTCACGCATTTGTTTTCAAACAATTAGCAGGCTAGCTAGTTAGCTACCACATGGTCTTGTCAAACTGTCAACAGAGCAGCTAGCAAGCAACAAGATATGACAAATACCAGTCTACAAAACCACTTGAGGGCAAAGAAATCAGATTTGACCGTTCAGACATAAGTCGCATGGCCAGGAATCAGATTTGAAATATCAGATGTGCTTTTTGGCTGTTCAGACTGGTGGAAAAATAACAGATTTGAATCGGGTACACCAAAAAATTGGATTTGAGTCAGTTCAAACAGCCAATGTGAACAAAGCTTAACAGTAACAGGGATTCCAATAGCAATCACTCACTATGTCCCAAATGGCACCATATTCCTTTGCAGTGCACTACTTTCGACCATGGGCCCTGGTCAAAATGAAAGCACTACAAAAGGAATAGGATGCCCATTGCAACGCAGATGAAGGGCTATTTAAAGTTTTGACGTGTTGTAATTCATTTAGAAATAATGATGTCCTGACAGACAATAAGACTGATTCAGCGTTCACAATGTACTGGAACTGGGATCTGGAATCTGTTCAAAATCATTTATTGTTTAGTGATCCCTTCTAGAAGCCTCCATGAAAAGTCAAAGGACGACTGGGCACCTTGATTTAACCTGATGTCTGCCTCCTGTGTCCCAATGAAATGATATTTTATATCCTCCTGAAAACCGTTGACGGACTGAACACATTTACCTTGATGTATTTGCCCCCCCCTCACCCCTGTTTTACCCTTGTTCCAATCACCTTGTTCCCCCTCCTTATCCCCTGTGGTACTTCTCTCTGTTTGTGATCAGTCAAGGTGCAGAGAAGCACGCGGACCCTTCCCTGGGAGTCCTCTTCAGCCAACAACAACAGCAACTTCCTCCCCTACCAACACTATAACACCTACCATCCTGACCAGTCCCAGAGACACCAGGCCTCCAAGCACCACAAAACCTCTCCCAACAACCCCCGTAATGTTCCTTATCCTCCTCTTCCCTAGTTCTCTTCTTTCTCTGGTCTTCAATGTCTTTCTCCTCCTCTTTCTCTTCTCCTCTATCTATGTCCTATTCCTCTTTCTCTTCTCCTCTATCTATGTCCTATTCCTCTTTCTCTTCTCCTCTATCTATGTCCTATTCCTCTTTCTCTTCTCCTATATCTATGTCCTATTCCCCTTTCTCTTCTCTATCTATGTCCTATTCCTCTTTCTCTTCCCCTCTATCTATGTCCTATTCCTCTTTCTCTTCTCCTCTATCTATGTCCTATTCCTCTTTCTCTTCTCCTCTATCTATGTCCTATTCCTCTTTCTCTTCTCCTATATCTATGTCCTATTCCCCTTTCTCTTCTCCTCTATCTATGTCCTATTCCTCTTTCTCTTCCCCTCTATCGATGTCCTACTCCTCCTATTCCTCTTTCTCTTCCCCTCTATCTATGTCCTATTCCTCTTTCTCTTCCCCTCTATCTATGTCCTATTCCTCTTTCTCTTCTCCTATATCTATGTCCTATTCCTCTTTCTCTTCCCCTCTACCTATGTCCTACTCCTCCTATTCCTCTTTCTCCTCCCCTCTATCTATGTCCTATTCCTCTTTCTCTTCTCCTCTATGTCCTACTCCTCCTATTCATCCTTCTCTTCTCCTCTATGTCCTACTCCTCCTATTCCTTTTTCTCTTCCCCTCTACCTATGTCCTACTCCTCCTATTCCTCTTTCTCCTCCCCTCTATCTATGTCCTATTCCTCTTTCTCTTCTCCTCTATGTCCTACTCCTCCTATTCATCCTTCTCTTCTCCTCTATGCCTACTGCTCCTACTCCTCCTCCCCATCTGCCCTCCTCCTTTCCTCTCTTCCCCTCTATCTATGTCCTACTCCTCCTAGTCCTGCTCCTGTTTGTTCCTCTTCCTCCTCATCCTCCTCCTCCTTCTCCTCCTTCTACTCCTCCTCTTCCTCTCCCTCCTCCTCCTCCTCCTCTCCCTCCACCTCCTTCTTGTCCTCCTCCTTTGCCTCTCCCTCCTCCTCCTCCTCTTCGTACTCCTCCTCCACCTTCTCTTCCTCCTCCTCCCCCCTTTTCCTCCTCCTCCTCCTCTCCTTCCTCCTCCTACACTCCCTCCACCTCCACCTCCTCCTTCTACTGCGCTTCCTCCTCCTTCTCTTCATCCTCCCCTCCTCCATTCCTCTCCTTCGTCCTCCTCTCCTTCTTCCTCCTCCTCTTCCTCCGCCTCTCCTTCTTCCTCCACCTCCTCCTCCTCTCCCTCCTCTTCCTCCTCCTCTCCTTCCTCCTCCTCTCCTTCTTCCTCCTCCTCCTCTCCCTCCTCCTCCTCTCCCTCTTCCTCCTCCTCTCCCTCTTCCTCCTCCTCTCCCTCCTCCTCTCCTTTCCCTCCTCCTCCTCCACCTCCTCCTCCTCTTCCTCCTCCTCTCCTTCTTCCTCCACCTCCTCCTCCTCTCCCTCCTCTTCCTCCTCCTCTCCTTCCTCCTCCTCCTCTCCTTCTTCCTCCTTCTTCCTCCTCTCCCTCCTCCTCCTCCTCCTCTCCCTCTTCCTCCTCCTCTCCCTCCTCCTCTCCTTTCCCTCCTCCTCCTCCACCTCCTCCTCCTCTTCCTCCTCCTCTCCTTCTTCCTCCACCTCCTCCTCCTCTCCCTCCTCTTCCTCCTCCTCTCCTTCCTCCTCCTCCTCTCCTTCTTCCTCCTTCTTCCTCCTCTCCCTCCTCCTCCTCCTCCTCTCCCTCTTCCTCCTCCTCTCCCTCCTCCTCTCCTTTCCCTCCTCCTCCTCCACCTCCTCCTCCTCTTCCTCCTCCTCTCCTTCTTCCTCCACCTCCTCCTTCTCTCCCTCCTCTTCCTCCTCCTCTCCTTCCTCCTCCTCCTCTCCTTCTTCCTCCTCCTCCTCTCCCTCCTCCTCCTCCTCCTCTCCCTCTTCCTCCTCCTCTCCCTCCTCCTCTCCTCTCCCTCCTCCTCCTCCACCTCCTCCTCCTCTTCCTCCTCCTCCTTCTCCTCATACTTCTGCTCCTTCATCTTTGATCCTTTCATCTGTTTATTTCTGTTGAGCTCAGATTTGTTTTGGTTTGAAGTGATATTTTCTTTCTCTCATTTGGTTTCCTGGGCTGAAGGAAAATAGAGCGGAACTAAAGTCCTCTTCTGGCTCTCTCCATCTCTCTTTCTCTGGCTCTCTCCATCTCTCTCTCCGGTGTTCTCCATCTCTCTTTCTCTGGCTCTCTCCATCGCTCTCTCTGGCTCTCTCCATCTCTCTTTCTCTGGCTCTCTCCATCGCTCTCTTCGGTATTCTCCATCGCTCTCACCGGAATTCTCCATCTCTCTTTCTCTGGCTCTCTCCATCTCTCTCTTTCTCTGGCTCTCTCCATCTCTCTCTTTCTCTGGCTCTCTCCATCGCTCTTTCTGGTATTCTCCATCGCTCTCGCCGGTTCTCTCCATCTCTCTCTTTCTCTGGCTCTCTATCTTTCTCTCTCTCGCTCTTGCTCTCCATCTCTCTCTCCGGTTCTCTCTGTCTCACTCGCTCTCTCTCACTTGCGCCATCTTTCTCGCTCTCTCTCGCAATCTCTCCCCCTCCATCTCTCTCTCCGGTTCTCTCCATCTCTCCCCCTCCATCTCTCTCTCTAGTTCTCTCCATCTCTCCCCCTCCATCTCTCTCTCTCCGGTTCTCTCCATCTCTCCCCCTCCATCTCTCTCTCCGGTTCTCTCCATCTCTCCCCCTCCATCTCTCTCTCCGGTTCTCTCCATCTCTCCCCCTCCATCTCTCTCTCTAGTTCTCTCCATCTCTCCCCCTCCATCTCTCTCTCTCCGGTTCTCTCCATCTCTCCCCCTCCATCTCTCTCTCCGGTTCTCTCCATCTCTCCCCCTCCATCTCTCTCTCTGGTTCTCTGCATCACTCCATTGTCCCTGAAAGTCAGTGAGCTGAGTGTTGTATGTATTACCTCATCTAGGGCATTAAAGCAAGGTGCACAGTGCTGATACAGTCCTGTCAGTCCACTTGGCCAGGGAGGGATGCTGGATTGTGGAGGCACCAGAAAGGTCTCTGTAACCACTAACCAGTCAGCGATGTACTACAACATGAATGACATTAGTCTTTATAAAACCTCAGAGGGAGAGACAGAGAGAAACAGAGAGAGAGACAGAGAGAGGGAGAGAGAGACAGAGAGAGGTAAAGAGAGAGACAGAGAGAGAGAGACATAGAGAGAGAGAGACAGAGAGAGAGTGAGAGAGAGAGACATAGAGAGAGACATATATAGAGAGAGAGACATAGAGAGAGAGAGACATAGAGAGAGACATAGAGAGAGAGAGAGCGAGAGAGAGAGAGAGAGAGAGAGAGAGAGACATAGAGACATAGAGCGAGAGAGACATAGAGACATAGAGAGAGAGAGAGAGAGAGAGAGAGCATAGAGAGAGACATAGAGAGAGAGACATAGAGAGCGATAGAGAGAGAGAGAGACATATAGAGGGAGAGATACTGATGTTAGTACAATGTGAACATGGCTAGCCTGTTAACTGCCCCAGGTGAAGTGTCTCCAGTTAACACACACACTCACACACACACACCTCCGACACACACACACTGGATCGAGCTGTCTCCGGTTCTGATCACTGATCAGTATTCTGGTCACGTAGCATTGGTGGGTGTTTGTGCGTGACGACCCAGGTGTCTTGAGGGTCTCCTGAGACAGCT
>NC_138307.1:81726618-81731618 GCF_965601325.2 Salmo salar | reverse complement strand
TCCTGTCCCCTGTCCCCTGTCTCCTGTCCCCTGTCCCCTGTCTCCTGTCTCCTGTCCCCTGTCCCCTGTCTCCTGTCTCCTGTCCCCTGTCTCCTCTCTCCTCTCTCCTGTCCCCTGTCTCCTCTCTCCTCTCTCCTGTTCCCTGTCTCCTGTCTCCTGTCCCCTGTCTCCTGTCTCCTGTCCCCTGTCCCCTGTCCCCTGTCCCCTGTCTCCTGTCTCCTGTCCCCTGTCCCCTGTCTCCTCTCTCCTCTCTCCTGTCCCCTGTCTCCTGTCTCCTGTCTCCTGTCCCCTGTCTCCTGTCTCCTGTCTCCTGTCTCCTGTCTCCTGTCCCCTGTCCCCTGTCCCCTGTCTCCTCTCTCCTCTCTCCTGTTCCCTGTCTCCTGTCTCCTGTCCCCTGTCTCCTGTCTCCTGTCCCCTGTCCCCTGTCTCCTGTCTCCTGTCTCCTGTCTCCTGTCCCCTGTCTCCTGTCTCCTGTCTCCTCTCTCCTGTCTCCTGTCTCCCTGTCCCCTGTCCCCTGTCCCTGTCTCCTGTCCCCTGTCCCCTCTCTCCTGTCCCCTGTCCCCTGTCTCCTCTCTCCTCTCTCCTCTCTCCTGTCTCCTGTCCCCTGTCTCCTGTCCCCTGTCTCCTCTCTCCTGTCTCCTGTCTCCTGTCTCCTGTCCCCTGTCCCCTGTCTCCTGTCTCCTCTCTCCTCTCTCCTGTCTCCTGTCCCCTGTCTCCTGTCCCCTGTCCCTGTCTCCTGTCTCCTCTCTCCTCTCTCCTGTCTCCTGTCTCCTGTCTCCTGTCTCCTGTCTCCTGTCCCCTCTCTCCTCTCTCCTGTCTCCTGTCAGCCTGAGATAATTAGTTGGTATTTATTAGCCTCAGTCTTGATGTTATTTCTTAATTAACAGATGGATTACAGGACTTAGAGACACACACACACACACACACACACACACACACACACACACACACACACACACACACACACACACACACACACACACACACACACACACACCACACACACACACCACACACACACACACACACCACCATACACACACACACACACACACACACACACACACACACACACACACACACACACACACACACACACACACACACACACACACACACACATACACACACACACACACACACACACACACACACACACACACACACACACACACACACCACACACACACACACACACACACACACACACACACACACACACACACCACACACACACACACACACACACACACACACGTACGCACACGCACACGCACACACACACACACACAGGGCTTAGAGACACACACACACGTACGCACACACACACACACGTACGCACACACACACACACACACACACACACACACAGGGCTTAGAGACTGGTTGTCTGTGATGGTCTCATTACCGGGTGCTGAAGGATACACAGGCTTTGTCTCAGGCTTAGAGTAGTTAGTCTAAGAGATGACCGAGGTATTGATGCTCTCACACACACACACACACACACACACACACACACCACACACACACACACACACACACACACACACACACACACACACACACACACGTAAGCAAGCAAACACACAAACGCTATGGGCTCTGGTCTAAAGTAGTGCACTATATAGGGAATAGGGCTCTGGTCTAAAGTAGTGCACTATATAGGGAATAGGGCTCTGGTCTAAAGTAGTGTACTATATAGGGAATAGGGCTCTGATCAAAAGTAGTGCACTATATAGGGAATAGGTCTCTGGTCTAAAGTAGTGCACTATATAGGGAATAGGGTGACATTTAGCACACGTCCCTGATCTTCTGTGATTGAGAAAAACAATACAGGGGACTGATGGAGGGACAGAGACAACATAGACTCTGTATTAGAGGGGAGAGGGACAATATAGACTCAGTATTAGAGGGGACTGATGGAGGGACAGGGACAATATAGACTCAGTATTAGAGGGGACTGATGGAGGGACAGGGACAATATAGACTCAGTATTAGAGGGGACTGATGGAGGGACAGGGACAATATAGACTCAGTATTAGAGGGGACTGATGGAGGGACAGAGACAATATAGACTCAGTATTAGAGGGGACAGGGACAATATAGACTCAGGATTAGAGGGGACAGATGGAGGGACAGAGACAATATAGACTCAGTATTAGAGGGGAGAGGGACAATATAGACTCAGTATTAGAGGGGAGAGGGACAATATAGACTCAGTATTAGAGGGGACTGATGGAGGGACAGAGACAATATAGACTCAGTATTAGAGGGGACTGATGGAGGGACAGAGACAATATAGACTCAGTATTAGAGGGGACTGATGGAGGAACCAATGAACCGACTGGATTCAACAGTCACAATAACCTTCATCTAGGTTATTTTCCTATCTTTTATTATTATCATCATTCAATATGCTTGATGAGGTTTCTGTATTTGAGGTTACAGTTTGTTAGTTGATGAGGTTTCTCTATTTGGGGTTACAGTTTGTTAGTTGATGAGGTTTCTCTATTTGGGTTACAGTTTGTTAGTTGATGAGGTTTCTGTATTTGGGTTACAGTTTGTTAGTTGATGAGGTTTCTGTATTTGGGTTACAGTTTGTTAGTTGATGAGGTTTCTGTATTTGGGTTACAGTTTGTTAGTTGATGAGGTTTCTCTATTTGAGGTTACAGTTTGTTAGGTGATGAGGTTTCTGTATTTGAGGTTACAGTTTGTTAGTTGATGAGGTTTCTGTATTTGGGTTACAGTTTGTTAGTTGATGAGGTTTCTCTATTTGGGGTTACAGTTTGTTAGGTGATTGTCACGCTTGTCGTCGGTTAAAGAGGACCAAAACGCAGCAGGTATGTGAATGCTCATCTCGACGTTTTAATAAGTACCAAATGAACACCAAAATAACAAACAGGAATACGATCGACAAAAAACTGTCTGCAAGGCACAAGGCTAACACAGAACAATCTCCCACAAATCACAAACACACCCTAATATATGGGACTCTCAATCAAAGGCAGATAGACAACACCTGCCTTCAACTGAGAGTCCCAACCCCAATTAACCAAACATAGAAACAGACATACTAGACTAAACATAGAATACATGAAAACCAAACAGTGCCCAAAAACCCCGGAATACTTCAATCAAATGCCCCTTCAACAAACACACCACCCCGAACCACATAAAACGAATACCCTCTGCCACGTCCTGACCAAACTACAATACCAATTAACCTTATACTGGCCAGGACGTGACAGTGATGAGGTTTCTCTATTTGAGGTTACAGTATGTTAGGTGATGAGGTTTCTCTATTTGGGGTTACAGTTTGTTAGGTGATGAGGTTTCTCTATTTGAGGTTACAGTATGTTAGGTGATGAGGTTTCTCTATTTGAGGTTACAGTTTGTTAGATGATGAGGTTTCTCTATTTGAGGTTACAGTATGTTAGGTGATGAGGTTTCTCTATTTGAGGTTACAGTTTGTTAGATGATGAGGTTTCTCTATTTGAGGTTACAGTTTGTTAGTTGATGAGGTTTCTCTATTTGAGGTTACAGTTTGTTAGGTGATGAGGTTTCTCTATTTGAGGTTACAGTATGTTAGGTGATGAGGTTTCTCTATTTGAGGTTACAGTTTGTTAGATGATGAGGTTTCTCTATTTGAGGTTACAGTATGTTAGGTGCAGTTAGTTTACCTTTTGCATTCCAATGACACCCATCCCTTCATGTTATTCACTTGTTTCTCTTCTCCATCCCTCTCTCTTATCCATCCCTCTCTCTTTTCTATTCCCTCTATTTTCTCATCCGTCTCTTCTCCATCCCTCTCTCTTCTCTATCTCTCTCTTTTCTAATCCCTCTCTCTTCTCCTCCCTCTGTCCTCCTCCTACAGCTCTAGGCTCATCCTTCTCTCCTACCTCTATGAGTGCCTACAGTCTGAGTTCCCTCAACATGAGCACCCTGCCCAGGAACATGTACCCCACCAGCCCCAGAGGAACCATGATCAGGAGGAAACTCAAGAAGAAGGACTTCAAGAGCTCACGTATGTTCCCTTAATGTCTCATAGTTCATCATGGAAATATCTGCTGACACTTTGTGAATGATGTAATAATATGGTTTTTCCTTTGTGATTTATTTTGGGGTTATTTTCAAACGCAAAGTGATTTACAGTGAATATAGAAAACAATATACAGTATAGTCAACAATCTGTCTGGAAAAACCATGAAATAACTGAACAGATACCTGGTCTTGATGAAGGACCATGAAATAACTGAACAGATACCTGGTCTTGATGAAGGACCATGAAATAACTGAACAGATACCTGGTCTTGATGAAGGACCATGAAATAACTGAACAGATACCTGGTCTTGATGAAGGACCATGAAATAACTGAACAGATACCTGGTGTTGATGAAGGACCATGAAATAACTGAACAGATACCTGGTGTTGATGAAGGACCATGAAATAACTGAACAGATACCTGGTCTTGATGAAGGACCATGAAATAACTGAACAGATACCTGGTGTTGATGAAGGACCATGAAATAACTGAACAGATACCTGGTGTTGATGAAGGACCATGAAATAACTGAACAGATACCTGGTCTTGATGAAGGACCATGAAATAACTGAACTGATACCTGGTCTTGATGAAGGACCATGAAATAACTGAACAGATACCTGGTCTTGATGAAGGACCATGAAATAACTGAACAGATACCTGGTGTTGATGAAGGACCATGAAATAACTGAACAGATACCTGGTGTTGATGAAGGACCATGAAATAACTGAACAGATACCTGGTCTTGATGAAGGACCATGAAATAACTGAACAGATACCTGGTGTTGATGAAGGACCATGAAATAACTGAACAGATACCTGGTGTTGATGAAGGACCATGAAATAACTGAACAGATACCTGGTCTTGATGAAGGACCATGAAATAACTGAACTGATACCTGGTCTTGATGAAGGACCATGAAATAACTGAACAGATACCTGGTCTTGATGAAGG
>NC_138307.1:81704118-81721618 GCF_965601325.2 Salmo salar | reverse complement strand
ACCGTGACGCAGAGTGACCATACATGTACTCAAAAACAATCTCCCACAAACCCAGGTGGAAAAAAACCCTACTTAAGTATGATCTCCAATTAGAGACAACGATGACCAGCTGCCTCTAATTGGAGATCATCCCAAACAAAACCCAACATAGAAATACAAAACTAGAACCTGACAACATAGAAAAAATAAACTAGAAACCCCCCCTGTCACGCCCTGACCTACTCTACCATAGAAAATAACAGCTTTCTAAGGTCAGGACGTGACACTTCCTGTACTCCCCCATCACTGTCACCAGCTCACAGGAATAAACAGAGATTCTAGATGGACAGTTTAACTTCCTGTACTCCCCCATCACTGTCACCAGCTCACAGGAATAAACAGAGATTCTAGATGGACAGTTTAACTTCCTGTACTCCCCCATCACACACTATCCTCCTCTGCAGCCTTTCAAAGAGAGAGGGGGGTGGGGGTTGGGGGTGGGGGTGTGGCCAATCAGCTAGTTAGTCAGTCAACTGGCCGGCCAATCAGCTAGTCAGTTAGTCAGTCAACCAGCCAGTCAGCCGGCCGGCCAATCAACTAGTCAGTCAGTCAACCAGCCAATCAACTAGTCAGTCAGTCAACCAGCCAATCAGCTAGTCAGTCAACCAGCCAGTCAGCCGGCCAATCATCTAGTCAGTCAGTCAGTCAAACAGCCAGCCAGCCGGCCAATTAGCTAGTCAGTCAGTCAGCTGGCCAATCAGCTAGTCAGTCAGTCAGTCAAACAGCCAGTCAGCCGGCCAATCAGCTAGTCAGTCAGTCAGTCAACCAGTCAGTCAGCCGGCCTATCAGCTAGTCAGTCAGTCAGTCAACCAGTCGGTCAGCCGGCCAATCAACTAGTCAGCCAGCCAGCCAGCCAGTGACAGAGCAGAGGTAAAGGGTACAGAGTCGGGGACAGTCAGAGAGGCAGCTGATGTCACACAGCCACAGAGCGATAGCAACTGAGGAGGACAACTGGAGAAACACACTTTGTCCCGATGACTACATTATCCTGGAGTCAAGGAGAGAGATCTTTACATTATCCCCCTGTCTTCTCCCCATAAGCCCATCCACTGATATGTTCCTTAAGCCCTGTTTACCTGGGATCACTATCCATCTCTCTCTCTCTCTCTCTCTCTCTCTCTCTCTCTCTCTCTCTCCCTCTCTCTCTCTCTCCCTCTCTCCCTCCCTCTCTCTCTCTCCCTCTCTCCCTCCCTCCCTCCCTCCCTCCCTCCCTCTCTCTCTCTCTCTCTCTCCCTCCCTCCCTCCCTCTCTCTCTCCCTCCCTCCCTCTCTCCCTCTCTCCCTCTCTCCCTCCCTCCCTCTCCCCCTCCCTCCCTCCCTCTCCCCCCTATGTTTGTGTAGCTCTATAATCTATCATCACACACTGCGTCTCCAAATATTGACCCTCTGGTTTAGTTTCCAGATGAGCCCATTAGAAAGGCATTGTGATGTGCTTCCTGAAAGCTGCCAGGTCCATCTCCCTCCCTGATCCTTCATAACTGTCCAGGAGACAAAATGGCCATCGGTCCCAGTGAACCCCATCCGCGATACACAACTCGTAGAGGAAACTAAACAAGCATCAGGAGAGCACTCCAGGGCTATGTGACTATCGACCTAAGCACAGTCCCTCGGCCCCCAAGCCCCCGGTCAGGTCTTATATATTCTGTTATACACCCCAGTCAGGTCTTATATATTCTGTTATACACCCCAGTCAGGTCTTATATATTCTGTTATACACCCCAGTCAGGTCTTATATATTCTGTTATACACCCCAGTCAGGTCTTATATATTCTGTTATACACCCCAGTCAGGTCTTATATATTCTGTTATACACCCAGTCAGGTCTTATATATTCTGTTATACACCCCAGTCAGGTCTTATATATTCTGTTATACACCCAGTCAGGTCTTATATATTCTGTTATACACCCCAGTCAGGTCTTATATATTCTGTTATACACCCCAGTCAGGTCTTATATATTCTGTTATACACCCCAGTCAGGTCTTATATATTCTGTTATACACCCCAGTCAGGTCTTATATATTCTGTTATACACCCCAGTCAGGTCTTATATATTCTGTTATACACCCCAGTCAGGTCTTATATATTCTGTTATACACCCCAGTCAGGTCTTATATATTCTGTTATACACCCCAGTCAGGTCTTATATATTCTGTTATACACCCCAGTCAGGTCTTATATATTCTGTTATACACCCCAGTCAGGTCTTATATATTCTGTTATACACCCCAGTCAGGTCTTATATATTCTGTTATACACCCCAGTCAGGTCTTATATATTCTGTTATACACCCCAGTCAGGTCTTATATATTCTGTTATACACCCCAGTCAGGTCTTATATATTCTGTTATACACCCCAGTCAGGTCTTATATATTCTGTTATACACCCAGTCAGGTCTATATATTCTGTTATACACCCCAGTCAGGTCTTATATATTCTGTTATACACCCCAGTCAGGTCTTATATATCTGTTATACACCCCGTCAGGTCTATATATTCTGTTATACACCCAGTCAGGTCTTATATATTCTGTTATACACCCCAGTCAGGTCTTATATATTCTGTTATACACCCCAGTCAGGTCTTATATATTCTGTTATACACCCAGTCAGGTCTTATATATTCTGTTATACACCCGTCAGGTCTTATATATTCTGTTATACACCCCAGTCAGGTCTTATATATTCTGTTATACACCCAGTCAGGTCTTATATATTCTGTTATACACCCCAGTCAGGTCTTATATATTCTGTTATACACCCCAGTCAGGTCTTATATATTCTGTTATACACCCCAGTCAGGTCTTATATATTCTGTTATACACCCCAGTCAGGTCTTATATATTCTGTTATACACCCCAGTCAGGTCTTATATATTCTGTTATACACCCCAGTCAGGTCTTATATATTCTGTTATACACCCCAGTCAGGTCTTATATATTCTGTTATACACCCCAGTCAGGTCTTATATATTCTGTTATACACCCCAGTCAGGTCTTATATATTCTGTTATACACCCCAGTCAGGTCTTATATATTCTGTTATACACCCCAGTCAGGTCTTATATATTCTGTTATACACCCCAGTCAGGTCTTATATATTCTGTTATACACCCCAGTCAGGTCTTATATATTCTGTTATACACCCCAGTCAGGTCTTATATATTCTGTTATACACCCCAGTCAGGTCTTATATATTCTGTTATACACCCCAGTCAGGTCTTATATATTCTGTTATACACCCCAGTCAGGTCTTATATATTCTGTTATACACCCCAGTCAGGTCTTATATATTCTGTTATACACCCCAGTCAGGTCTTATATATTCTGTTATACACCCCAGTCAGGTCTTATATATTCTGTTATACACCCCAGTCAGGTCTTATATATTCTGTTATACACCCCAGTCAGGTCTTATATATTCTGTTATACACCCCAGTCAGGTCTTATATATTCTGTTATACACCCGTCAGGTCTTATATATTCTGTTATACACCCAGTCAGGTCTTATATATTCTGTTATACACCCCAGTCAGGTCTTATATATTCTGTTATACACCCCAGTCAGGTCTTATATATTCTGTTATACACCCCAGTCAGGTCTTATATATTCTGTTATACACCCCAGGTCTTATATATTCTGTTATACACCCCAGTCAGGTCTTATATATTCTGTTATACACCCCAGTCAGGTCTTATATATTCTGTTATACACCCCAGTCAGGTCTTATATATTCTGTTATACACCCCAGTCAGGTCTTATATATTCTGTTATACACCCCAGTCAGGTCTTATATATTCTGTTATACACCCCAGTCAGGTCTTATATATTCTGTTATACACCCCAGTCAGGTCTTATATATTCTGTTATACACCCCAGTCAGGTCTTATATATTCTGTTATACACCCCAGTCAGGTCTTATATATTCTGTTATACACCCCAGTCAGGTCTTATATATTCTGTTATACACCCCAGTCAGGTCTTATATATTCTGTTATACACCCCAGTCAGGTCTTATATATTCTGTTATACACCCCAGTCAGGTCTTATATATTCTGTTATACACCCCAGTCAGGTCTTATATATTCTGTTATACACCCCAGTCAGGTCTTATATATTCTGTTATACACCCCAGTCAGGTCTTATATATTCTGTTATACACCCCAGTCAGGTCTTATATATTCTGTTATACACCCCAGTCAGGTCTTATATATTCTGTTATACACCCGCAGGTCACGCCCCCGCGGTCTTATATATTCTGTTATACACCCCAGTCAGGTCTTATATATTCTGTTATACACCCCAGTCAGGTCTTATATATTCTGTTATACACCCCAGTCAGGTCTTATATATTCTGTTATACACCCCAGTCAGGTCTTATATATTCTGTTATACACCCCAGTCAGGTCTTATATATTCTGTTATACACCCCAGTCAGGTCTTATATATTCTGTTATACACCCCAGTCAGGTCTTATATATTCTGTTATACACCCCAGTCAGGTCGTATATATTCTGTTATACTCTTCACTGTGATGGATGGCCCCATCAGAAGTGGCAGAATTTACCACCCCAGACAGCTTTATTGTTTTAAATGTGGCGACCTTTCCTCTGCTGTGGGGGACGACAGAGGGAGGAGGGGAGGAAACGGGAGGAGGGGAGGAAACGGGAGAGGTGGAAGAGGGGAGGAAACGGGAGGAGGGAAGGAGGGGTGGAAACGGGAGAGGTGGAAGAGGGGAGGAAACGGGAGGAGGGAAGGAGGGGTGGAAACGGGAGAGGTGGAAGAGGGGAGGAAACGGGAGGAGGGAAGGAGGGGTGGAAACGGGAGAGGTGGAAGAGGGGAGGAAACGGGAGGAGGGAAGGAGGGGTGGAAACGGGAGAGGTGGAAGAGGGGAGGAAACGGGAGGAAACTGGAAAAGGGAAGAGGGGGGAAACGGGAGGAGGGGTGGAAACGGGAGAGGTGGAAGAGGGGAGGAAACGGGAGGAAATGGGAGGAGGGGAGGAGGGGTGGAAATGGGAGGAGGGGAGGAAACGGGAGGAGGGGAGGAAACGGGAGGTTAGGTGAGAAGGAGGCAGCAGTCGCTGTTGGCTGTTGTCTTCACACCACACGACATAACATCAGCCTTCAGTTACTAACTGAGCAATACCATCCACACGACAGGTATCATGACAGCTGATGCGATAATCATTAGCACGTCTGCTAGCGTTACTGTTGTTCCCAATCACTCTGGCTAACACGCTTCTTCCATACATGTTCCTTAGTAGTTAGCATTTTGAAGGGGTTGTTCATATGCTGCGTTATGCACTATAATTCAACAACGGAGTGATCCAGCGAGCAGCCAGTGGGTTGTCTTCTGTGTGTGTGTGTGTGTGTGTGTGTGTGTGTGTGTGTGTGTGTGTGTGTGTGTGGTGTGTGTGTGTGTGTGTGTGTGTGTGTGTGTGTGTGTGTGTGTGTGTGTGTGTGTGTGTGTGTGTGTGTGTCTGAGTGTGTGTCTGAGTGTGTGTGTGTGTGTGTGTGTGTCTGAGTGTGTGTCTGAGTGTGTGTGTGTGTGTGTGTGTGTGTGAGTGAGAGTGATCCAGCAAACAGGCAGTAGGTTGTCCTCTGCTAGGCTGGATGAACCCCTGTGGAAGTGTCTTCTTACTCCCCCCCCCATAAAGGAGGAAAGCAGTGGGCTACATCCCTAACCGCACCATATTCACTATATACAGTAGTGCACTACGTAGGGATTAGGGCCCATACATAAGGCTCTGGTCAGAAGTAGTGCACAACGTAGTGATTAGGGCCCATACATAAGGCTCTGGTCAGAAGTAGTGCACTACGTAGGGATTAGGGCCCATACATAAGGCTCTGGTCAGAAGTAGTGCACTACGTAGGGATTAGGGCTCTGGTCAGAAGTAGTGCACCATTTAGGGATTAGGGCTCTGGTCAGAAGTAGTGCACTACGTAGGGTGCCATTTGGAACCTAGCCTCCCGTCTGGCTCTCTGACAAGGCCATAGACATGAGTCATCCAAGACCATAATAACCAGGCCATTATAGCAAGACCACGTGTAGGTGGTCTATCTCCCCCGGATAGCACCACGAGGAGAAATAATCCCTCTCTACCAGAGCAGCAGGGGAGGAGAGCACCACGAGGAGAAATAATCCCTCTCTACCAGAGCAGCAGGGGAGGAGAGCACCACGAGGAGAAATAATCCCTCTCTACCAGAGCAGCAGGGGAGGAGGGCACCACGAGGAGAAATAATCCCTCTCTACCAGAGCAGCAGGGGAGGAGAGCACCACGAGGAGAAATAATCCCTCTCTACCAGAGCAGCAGGGGAGGAGAGCACCACGAGGAGAAATAATCCCTCTCTACCAGAGCAGCAGGGGAGGAGAGCACCACGAGGAGAAATAATCCCTCTCTACCAGAGCAGCAGGGGAGGAGAGCACCACGAGGAGAAATAATCCCTCTCTACCAGAGCAGCAGGGGAGGAGAGCTACCACGAGGAGAAATAATCCCTCTCTACCAGAGCAGCAGGGGAGGAGAGCACCACGAGGAGAAATAATCCCTCTCTACCAGAGCAGCAGGGGAGGAGAGCACCACGAGGAGAAATAATCCCTCTCTACCAGAGCAGCAGGGGAGGAGAGCACCACGAGGAGAAATAATCCCTCTCTACCAGAGCAGCAGGGGAGGAGAGCACCACGAGGAGAAATAATCCCTCTCTACCAGAGCAGCAGGGGAGGAGAGCACCACGAGGAGAAATAATCCCTCTCTACCAGAGCAGCAGGGGAGGAGAGTACCACGAGGAGAAATAATCCCTCTCTATCAGAGCAGCAGGGGAGGAGAGCACCACGAGGAGAAATAATCCCTCTCTACCAGAGCAGCAGGGGAGGAGAGCTACCACGAGGAGAAATAATCCCTCTCTACCAGAGCAGCAGGGGAGGAGAGCACCACGAGGAGAAATAATCCCTCTCTACCAGAGCAGCAGGGGAGGAGAGCACCACGAGGAGAAATAATCCCTCTCTACCAGAGCAGCAGGGGAGGAGAGCACCACGAGGAGAAATAATCCCTCTCTACCAGAGCAGCAGGGGAGGAGAGCACCACGAGGAGAAATAATCCCTCTCTACCAGAGCAGCAGGGGAGGAGAGCACCACGAGGAGAAATAATCCCTCTCTACCAGAGCAGCAGGGGAGGAGAGCACCACGAGGAGAAATAATCCCTCTCTACCAGAGCAGCAGGGGAGGAGAAGAAAAACAACCTTCTAAAAAAGAGGATTAGCAAATGGACAAAAAAGGGGAGGAGGGAAGGATTTAAAAAAAGAAAGAGACTCTTTGAAGTTTGTAAGTCAACCCGGGGCTCACGCCGACTCAGCCTCGTCGTCAAGGCGGGTTAATCGTGTAGGGTTGCCATGACGCCAAGGACCGTGATGCCAAGGACCTTCAGAGCCAATCATGTCCGTTAATGTATATATTCATATTTACATTAAATAGGATTCTTCCCTACGGCAGAAAGCATTACCATCTCAATCATGACACTTTATGGAAATAGTATGGTCACTCCTGGTAGACCAGCAGAGACTGGTGGGAATATGGTCACTCCTGGTAGATTATATTGACACCAGACCAAGGAGGAAAGAAGAGAGGGGAATTAAAGGGGAGAGAGAGAGAGAGAGACAGAGAGAGAGAGAGACTGAGACCGAGACTGAGAGAGAGAGACTGAGACTGAGACTGAGAGAGAGTAGGACAGAGACAGAGCAAGAGGACAGTCTTGTTAAGCACATGACCAAATTAATTTCCCGTGATGGGATAGTGAAGTTTCTCTAATCTCTAATCCAATCTAACTCTGTTCCCAACTGAGTGGTTAACAGGGTCTACACTCCTAGTCAATACCCAAGTCCTCTGTTTTACAACCTGGTCCCAACTGAGTGGTAAACAGGGTCTACACTCCTAGTCAATACCCAAGTCCTCTGTTTTACAACCTGGTCCCAACTGAGTGGTAAACAGGGTCTACACTCCTAGTCAATCCCCAAGTCCTCTGTTTTACAACCTGGTCCCAACTGAGTGGTAAACAGGGTCTACACTCCTAGTCAATACCCAAGTCCTCTGTTTTACAACCTGGTCCCAACTGAGTGGTTAACAGGGTCTACACTCCTAGTCAATACCCAAGTCCTCTGTTTTACAACCTGGTCCCAACTGAGTGGTAAACAGGGTCTACACTCCTAGTCAATACCCAAGTCCTCTGTTTTACAACCTGGTCCCAACTGAGTGGTAAACAGGGTCTAAACTCCTAGTCAATACCCAAGTCCTCTGTTTTACAATCTACAATTTACAATATTTTTCTCTGTCCACTCTGTTATGACTTAATTATATCATAATTAGCCACAACTCTTCAGGGCAATTATCGCAAGTATTGTTATGATGAAAAGCTAATTAATCCTAGTAAATTATTCCTAATTATGTTTAATCTGAATAATCTCAAAGTCATTCAAATATTCCTACAATGACCTTGGATGCATCCCAGATGGCACCCTATTCCCTCTCAATAACAGAGGCCTATGGTCCCTGGTCAACAGTAGTGCACTATATAGGGAATAGGGTGCCATTTGGGACTCAATCCTTGTTATTGAGAGGACACAGAGCTGAAATTAATCAAAGAGAAGATGTTATTTAAGCAATAAGGCACCTCTGGGGTTTGTGGTGTATGGCCAATATACAGTGGGGGGAAAAAGTATTTGATCCCCTGCTGATTTTGTACGTTTGCCCACTGATAAAGAAAGGATCAGTCTATAATTTTAATGGGAGGTTTATTTGAACAGTGAGAGACAGAATAACAACAAAAATATCCAGAAAAACGCATGTCAAAAATGTTACAAATTGATTTGCATTTTAATGAGGGAAATAAGTATTTGACCCCCTCTCAATCAGAAAGATTTCTGGCTCCCAGGTGTCTTTTATACAGGTAACGAGCTGAGATTAGGAGCACACTCTTAAAGGGAGTGCTCCTAACCGCAGCTTGTTACCTGTATAAAAGACACATGTCCACAGAAGCAATCAATCAATCAGATTCCAAACTCTCCACCATGGCCAAGACCAAAAGCTCTCCAAGGATGTCAGGGACAAGATTGTAGAGCTACACAAGGCTGGAATGGGCTACAAGACCATCGCCAAGCAGCTTGGTGAGAAGGTGACAACAGTTGGTGCGATTATTCGCAAATGGAAGAAACACTAAAGAACTGTCAATCTCCCTCGGCCTGGGGAATCAGGAATCAGCCCAGAACTACACGGGAGGATCTTGTCAATCATCTCAAGGCAGCTGGGACCAGTGTCACCAAGAAAACAATTGGTAACACACTACGCCGTGAAGGACTGAAATCCTGCAGCGCCCGCAAGGTCCCCCTGCTCAAGAATACATATACATGCCCGGCTGAAGTTTGCCAATGAACATCTGAATGATTCAGAGGACAACTGGTGAAAGTGTTGTGGTCAGATGAGACCAACATGGAGCTCTTTGGCATCAACTCAACTCGCCGTGTTTGGAGGAGGAGGAATGCTGCCTATGACCCCAAGAACACCATCTCCACCGTCAAACATGGAGGTGGAAACATTATGCTTTGGGGGTGTTTTTCTGCTAAGGGGACAGGACAACTTCACCGCATCATTTGACGGGGCCATGTACTGTCAAATCTTGGGTGAGAACCTCCTTCCCTCAGCCAGGGCATTGAAAATGGGTCGTGGATGGGTATTCCAGCATGACAATGACCCAAAACACACGGCCAAGGCAACAAAGGAGTGGCTCAAGAAGAAGCACATTAAGGTCCTGGAGTGGCCTAGCCAGTCTCCAGACCTTAATCCCATAGAAAATCTGTGGAGGGAGCTGAAGGTTCGAGTTGCCAAACATCAGCCTCGAAACCTTAATGACTTGGAGAAGATCTGCAAAGAGGAGTGGGACAAAATCCCTCCTGAGATGTGTGCAAACCTGGTGGCCAACTACAAGAAACGTCTGACATCTGTGATGGCCAACAAGGGTTTTGCAGAGGGGTCAAATACTTATTTCCCTCATTAAAATGGAAATCATTTTATAACATTTTTGACATGTGTTTTTCTGGATTTTTTTGTAGTTATTCTGTCTCTCACTGTTCATATAAAACTATCATTAAAATTATAGACTGATAATTTATTTGTAAGTGGGCAAACGTACAAAATCAGCAGGGGATCAAATACTTTTTTCCCCCACTGTACCTCTGTAGGTAGTCTGGTGTGGCCATGCTAGAAACCATGATATCTCTCTGTAGGTAGTCTGGTGGGGCCATGCTAGAAACCATGATATCTCTCTGTAGGTAGTCTGGTGGAGCCATGCTAGAAACCATGATATCTCTCTGTAGGTAGTCTGGTGGGGCCATGCTAGAAACCATGATATCTCTCTGTAGGTAGTCTGGTGGGGCCATGCTAGAAACCATGATATCTCTCTGTAGGTAGTCTGGTGGGGCCATGCTAGAAACCATGATATCTCTCTGTAGGTAGTCTGGTGGGGCCATGCTAGAAACCATGATATCTCTCTGTAGGTAGTCTGGTGGGGCCATGCTAGAAACCATGATATCTCTCTGTAGGTAGTCTGGTGGGGCCATGCTAGAAACCATGATATCTCTCTGTAGGTAGTCTGGTGGGGCCATGCTAGAAACCATGATATCTCTCTGTAGGTAGTCTGGTGGGGCCATGCTAGAAACCATGATATCTCTCTGTAGGTAGTCTGGTGGGGCCATGCTAGAAACCATGATATCTCTCTGTAGGTAGTCTGGTGGGGCCATGCTAGAAACCATGATATCTCTCTGTAGGTAGTCTGGTGTGGCCATGCTAGAAACCACGATATCTCTCTGTAGGTAGTCTGGTGGGGCCATGCTAGAAACCATGATATCTCTCTGTAGGTCGTCTGGTGGGGCCATGCTAGAAACCATGATATCTCTCTGTAGGTAGTCTGGTGGGGCCATGCTAGAAACCATGATATCTCTCTGTAGGTAGTCTGGTGGGGCCATGCTAGAAACCATGATATCTCTCTGTAGGTAGTCTGGTGGGGCCATGCTAGAAACCATGATATCTCTCTGTAGGTAGTCTGGTGGGGCCATGCTAGAAACCATGATATCTCTCTGTAGGTCGTCTGGTGGGGCCATGCTAGAAACCATGATATCTCTCTGTAGGTAGTCTGGTGGGGCCATGCTAGAAACCATGATATCTCTCTGTAGGTAGTCTGGTGGGGCCATGCTAGAAACCATGATATCTCTCTGTAGGTAGTCTGGTGGGGCCATGCTAGAAACCATGATATCTCTCTGTAGGTAGTCTGGTGGGGCCATGCTAGAAACCATGATATCTCTCTGTAGGTAGTCTGGTGGGGCCATGCTAGAAACCATGATATCTCTCTGTAGGTAGTCTGGTGGGGCCATGCTAGAAACCATGATATCTCTCTGTAGGTAGTCTGGTGGGGCCATGCTAGAAACC
This sequence comes from Salmo salar, assembly GCF_965601325.2. Taxonomy (NCBI): domain Eukaryota; kingdom Metazoa; phylum Chordata; class Actinopteri; order Salmoniformes; family Salmonidae; genus Salmo; species Salmo salar. The sequence continues at coordinate 81,710,113 of NC_138307.1, read as the reverse complement.
ATGATATCTCTCTGTAGGTAGTCTGGTGGGGCCATGCTAGAAACCATGATATCTCTCTGTAGGTAGTCTGGTGGAGCCATGCTAGAAACCATGATATCTCTCTGTAGGTAGTCTGGTGGGGCCATGCTAGAAACCACGATATCTCTCTGTAGGTAGTCTGGTGGGGCCATGCTAGAAACCATGATATCTCTCTGTAGGTAGTCTGGTGGGGCCATGCTAGAAACCATGATATCTCTCTGTAGGTAGTCTGGTGGGGCCATGCTAGAAACCATGATATCTCTCTGTAGGTAGTCTGGTGTGGCCATGCTAGAAACCATGATATCTCTCTGTAGGTAGTCTGGTGGGGCCATGCTAGAAACCATGATATCTCTCTGTAGGTAGTCTGGTGGGGCCATGCTAGAAACCATGATATCTCTCTGTAGGTAGTCTGGTGGGGCCATGCTAGAAACCATGATATCTCTCTGTAGGTAGTCTGGTGGGGCCATGCTAGAAACCATGATATCTCTCTGTAGGTAGTCTGGTGGGGCCATGCTAGAAACCATGATATCTCTCTGTAGGTAGTCTGGTGGGGCCATGCTAAGCCATGCTAGAAACCATGATATCTCTCTGTAGGTAGTCTGGTGGGGCCATGCTAGAAACCATGATATCTCTCTGTAGGTAGTCTGGTGTGGCCATGCTAGAAACCATGATATCTCTCTGTAGGTAGTCTGGTGGGGCCATGCTAGAAACCATGATATCTCTCTGTAGGTAGTCTGGTGGGGCCATGCTAGAAACCATGATATCTCTGTAGGTAGTCTGGTGGGGCCATGCTAGAAACCATGATATCTCTCTGTAGGTAGTCTGGTGGGGCCATGCTAGAAACCATGATATCTCTCTGTAGGTAGTCTGGTGGGGCCATGCTAGAAACCATGATATCTCTCTGTAGGTAGTCTGGTGGGGCCATGCTAGAAACCATGATATCTCTCTGTAGGTAGTCTGGTGGGGCCATGCTAGAAGCCATAATATCCTACCTATCCTGTAGGTAGTTTTAGAGATAAGACACCTCAACACTTTGCCTTAATCTTTATGTATTCAGGTGTTGAATCCTATTGGTCGGTTCAGAGAGGGGCTGAGTCCTATTGGTCAAAAACTGAGCATGTCTGAATCCTATTGGTCCGTCCATGAGGTCTCTCTCATCTGATCTGTAGTCCACTCACTCAACCCATGTAGTGTCAGACATATCAGCAAGATGTAGGTGTTAATGTCCCTCCTATCTAACATTATATCCACTGTTAGTAAACAGGTGTTAATATCCCTCCTCCTATCTAACATTATATCCACTGTTAGTAAACAGGTGTTAATGTCCCTCCTATCTAACATTATATCCACTGTTAGTAAACAGGTGTTAATGTCCCTCCTCCTATCTAACATTATATCCACTGTTAGTAAACAGGTGTTAATATCCCTCCTCCTATCTAACATTATATCCACTGTTAGTAAACAGGTGTTAATGTCCCTCCTCCTATCTAACATTATATCCACTGTTAGTAAACAGGTGTTAATGTCCCTCCTCCTATCTAACATTATATCCACTGTTAGTAAACAGGTGTTAATGTCCCTCCTCCTATCTAACATTATATCCACTGTTAGTAAACAGGTGTTAATATCCCTCCTCCTATCTAACATTATATCCACTGTTAGTAAACAGGTGTTAATATCCCTCCTCCTATCTAACATTATATCCACTGTTAGTAAACAGGTGTTAATGTCCCTCCTATCTAACATTATATCCACTGTTAGTAAACAGGTGTTAATGTCCCTCCTCCTATCTAACATTATATCCACTGTTAGTAAACAGGTGTTAATGTCCCTCCTCCTATCTAACATTATATCCACTGTTAGTAAACAGGTGTTAATGTCCCTCCTCCTATCTAACATTATATCCACTGTTAGTAAACAGGTGTTAATGTCCCTCCTCCTATCTAACATTATATCCACTGTTAGTAAACAGGTGTTAATGTCCCTCCTATCTAACATTATATCCACTGTTAGTAAACAGGTGTTAATGTCCCTCCTATCTAACATTATATCCACTGTTAGTAAACAGGTGTTAATATCCCTCCTCCTATCTAACATTATATCCACTGTTAGTAAACAGGTGTTAATGTCCCTCCTATCTAACATTATATCCACTGTTAGTAAACAGGTGTTAATATCCCTCCTCCTATCTAACATTATATCCACTGTTAGTAAACAGGTGTTAATATCCCTCCTATCTAACATTATATCCACTGTTAGTAAACAGGTGTTAATGTCCCTCCTCCTATCTAACATTATATCCACTGTTAGTAAACAGGTGTTAATGTCCCTCCTATCTAACATTATATCCACTGTTAGTAAACAGGTGTTAATATCCCTCCTATCTAACATTATATCCACTGTTAGTAAACAGGTGTTAATATCCCTCCTCCTATCTAACATTATATCCACTGTTAGTAAACAGGTGTTAATGTCCCTCCTATCTAACATTATATCCACTGTTAGTAAACAGGTGTTAATATCCCTCCTCCTATCTAACATTATATCCACTGTTAGTAAACAGGTGTTAATGTCCCTCCTCCTATCTAACATTATATCCACTGTTAGTAAACAGGTGTTAATATCCCTCCTATCTAACATTATATCCACTGTTAGTAAACAGGTGTTAATGTCCCTCCTCCTATCTAACATTATATCCACTGTTAGTAAACAGGTGTTAATGTCCCTCCTATCTAACATTATATCCACTGTTAGTAAACAGGTGTTAATATCCCTCCTCCTATCTAACATTATATCCACTGTTAGTAAACAGGTGTTAATATCCCTCCTCCTATCTAACATTATATCCACTGTTAGTAAACAGGTGTTAATATCCCTCCTCCTATCTAACATTATATCCACTGTTAGTAAACAGGTGTTAATATCCCTCCTATCTAACATTATATCCACTGTTAGTAAACAGGTGTTAATGTCCCTCCTATCTAACATTATATCCACTGTTAGTAAACAGGTGTTAATGTCCCTCCTATCTAACATTATATCCACTGTTAGTAAACAGGTGTTAATATCCCTCCTCCTATCTAACATTATATCCACTGTTAGTAAACAGGTGTTAATGTCCCTCCTACTATCTAACATTATATCCACTGTTAGTAAACAGGTGTTAATATCCCTCCTATCTAACATTATATCCACTGTTAGTAAACAGGTGTTAATGTCCCTCCTATCTAACATTATATCCACTGTTAGTAAACAGGTGTTAATATCCCTCCTCCTATCTAACATTATATCCACTGTTAGTAAACAGGTGTTAATATCCCTCCTCCTATCTAACATTATATCCACTGTTAGTAAACAGGTGTTAATATCCCTCCTATCTAACATTATATCCACTGTTAGTAAACAGGTGTTAATATCCCTCCTCCTATCTAACATTATATCCACTGTTAGTAAACAGGTGTTAATATCCCTCCTATCTAACATTATATCCACTGTTAGTAAACAGGTGTTAATATCCCTCCTCCTATCTAACATTATATCCACTGTTAGTAAACAGGTGTTAATGTCCCTCCTATCTAACATTATATCCACTGTTAGTAAACAGGTGTTAATGTCCCTCCTATCTAACATTATATCCACTGTTAGTAAACAGGTGTTAATATCCCTCCTCCTATCTAACATTATATCCACTGTTAGTAAACAGGTGTTAATATCCCTCCTCCTATCTAACATTATATCCACTGTTAGTAAACAGGTGTTAATATCCCTCCTCCTATCTAACATTATATCCACTGTTAGTAAACAGGTGTTAATGTCCCTCCTCCTATCTAACATTATATCCACTGTTAGTAAACAGGTGTTAATATCCCTCCTCCTATCTAACATTATATCCACTGTTAGTAAACAGGTGTTAATATCCCTCCTCCTATCTAACATTATATCCACTGTTAGTAAACAGGTGTTAATATCCCTCCTCCTATCTAACATTATATCCACTGTTAGTAAACAGGTGTTAATGTCCCTCCTATCTAACATTATATCCACTGTTAGTAAACAGGTGTTAATATCCCTCCTCCTATCTAACATTATATCCACTGTTAGTAAACAGGTGTTAATATCCCTCCTCCTATCTAACATTATATCCACTGTTAGTAAACAGGTGTTAATATCCCTCCTCCTATCTAACATTATATCCACTGTTAGTAAACAGGTGTTAATGTCCCTCCTATCTAACATTATATCCACTGTTAGTAAACAGGTGTTAATGTCCCTCCTATCTAACATTATATCCACTGTTAGTAAACAGGTGTTAATGTCCCTCCTATCTAACATTATATCCACTGTTAGTAAACAGGTGTTAATGTCCCTCCTATCTAACATTATATCCACTGTTAGTAAACAGGTGTTAATATCCCTCCTCCTATCTAACATTATATCCACTGTTAGTAAACAGGTGTTAATATCCCTCCTCCTATCTAACATTATATCCACTGTTAGTAAACAGGTGTTAATATCCCTCCTATCTAACATTATATCCACTGTTAGTAAACAGGTGTTAATATCCCTCCTATCTAACATTATATCCACTGTTAGTAAACAGGTGTTAATGTCCCTCCTACTTCTACAAAGTGGGTTCTATATGGAACCCAAAAGAGTTCTACCTGGAACCTAAAGAGGTTTCTCCTATGGGGACAGCCGAAGAACGTTTTTGGAACCCTTTTCTCTAAGAGTGTATATATTACAGTTCCTCCTTGTGGTTGTGTTCGGACGTGTCTGACCCTTCATAGCGAGAGGGAATGTAGCTTGTGGTTGTGTACGGACGTGTCTGACCCTTCATAGCGAGAGGGAATGTAGCTTGTGGTTGTGTACGGACGTGTCTGACCCTTCATAGCGAGAGGGAATGTAGCTTGTGGTTGTGTTCGGACGTGTCTGACCCTTCATAGCGAGAGGGAATGTAGCTTGTGGTTGTGTACGGACGTGTCTGACCCTTCATAGCGAGAGGGAATGTAGCTTGTGGTTGTGTACGGACGTGTCTGACACTTCATAGCGAGAGGGAATGTAGCTTGTGGTTGTGTACGGACGTGTCTGACCCTTCATAGCGAGAGGGAATGTAGCTTGTGGTTGTGTTCAGACGTGTCTGACCCTTCATAGCGAGAGGGAATGTAGCTTGTGGTTGTGTACGGACGTGTCTGACCCTTCATAGCGAGAGGGAATGTAGCTTGTGGTTGTGTTCAGACGTGTCTGACCCTTCATAGCGAGAGGGAATGTAGCTTGTGGTTGTGTTCGGACGTGTCTGACCCTTCATAGCGAGAGGGAATGTAGCTTGTGGTTGTGTTCGGACGTGTCTGACCCTTCATAGCGAGAGGGAATGTAGCTTGTGGTTGTGTACGGACGTGTCTGACCCTTCATAGCGAGAGGGAATGTAGCTTGTGGTTGTGTTCGGACGTGTCTGACCCTTCATAGCGAGAGGGAATGTAGCTTGTGGTTGTGTACGGACGTGTCTGACCCTTCATAGCGAGAGGGAATGTAGCTTGTGGTTGTGTTCGGACGTGTCTGACCCTTCATAGCGAGAGGGAATGTAGCTTGTGGTTGTGTACGGACGTGTCTGACCCTTCATAGCGAGAGGGAATGTAGCTTGTGGTTGTGTACGGACGTGTCTGACCCTTCATAGCGAGAGGGAATGTAGCTTGTGGTTGTGTACGGACGTGTCTGACCCTTCATAGCGAGAGGGAATGTAGCTTGTGGTTGTGTACGGACGTGTCTGACCCTTCATAGCGAGAGGGAATGTAGCTTGTGGTTGTGTACGGACGTGTCTGACCCTTCATAGCGAGAGGGAATGTAGCTTGTGGTTGTGTACGGACGTGTCTGACCCTTCATAGCGAGAGGGAATGTAGCTTGTGGTTGTGTACGGACGTGTCTGACCCTTCATAGCGAGAGGGAATGTAGCTTGTGGTTGTGTACGGACGTGTCTGACCCT
>NC_138307.1:81694118-81699118 GCF_965601325.2 Salmo salar | reverse complement strand
AGAGATGTCTAGATGTTCTATTTCATTCTGTGGTATACTCCATAGAGATGTCTAGATGTTCTATTTCATTCTGCGGTATACTCCATAGAGATGTCTAGATGTTCTATTTCATTCTGCGGTATACTCCATAGAGATGTCTAGATGTTCTATTTCATTCTGCGGTATACTCCATAGAGATGTCTAGATGTTCTATTTCATTCTGTGGTATATTCCATAGAGATGTCTAGATGTTCTATTTCATTCTGTGGTATACTCCATAGAGATGTCTAGATGTTCTATTTCATTCTGTGGTATACTCCATAGAGATGTCTAGATGTTCTATTTCATTCTGTGGTATATTCCATAGAGATGTCTAGATGTTCTATTTCATTCTGTGGTATACTCCATAGAGATGTCTAGATGTTCTATTTCATTCTGTGGTATACTCCATAGAGATGTCTAGATGTTCTATTTCATTCTGTGGTATACTCCATAGAGATGTCTAGATGTTCTATTTCATTCTGTGGTATACTCCATAGAGATGTCTAGATGTTCTATTTCATTCTGTGGTATACTCCATAGAGATCTGATTCTAACCTACTAGAACTGCGCCCAGTTATTCTATCAGGTATTCTATCTTAATCTGATTCTAGACCTGCAGCACAGTTAATAACAGCCTTATTTCTTATCCACTTGATTGGTTCTTCTGAGATCTGACCTTTTTTTTGTTTGTTTATCAAATAATGCATATGAAAAAGTAAAACCCCAGTTGATTGGTTTGCTACCTATCTCTAATCGATTTGATTGGTTGTGAAAAGTAAAAGAATGTAACTCCAGTTTGTCTGCTGTTTGTTTAGGCAGAAACGGACACACATATAGGGCCATGTCACTAGAGTCATACTGACTGGTTCGTCTGAGCTTTGACGTCGAGATATAACCATAGTTTGTGTTTGTAGATTACTGAAGCAATTGCCAAAACTTGAGATTTGACTGTCACACTAGCTAGGTTTCCAATTGGCGACAGATTTTCATGCGAATATAGAATAATTCTGCATAAAAACAATATGCTATTTTCCCCATCAGAGATGTTACCATGAAATGTAGTTGTTGCGGAAAAAAGGTAGTGCACGATAAAAATTACTTTTGTGGTTAAATTCCCCATGTACCGAGTACATGAATTATTTATCTAACATATACTTTACTCGCATAAAAAGGTTGGATGGAAACCTGGTTAGTGACTTCATAAAGATATAACTTAAAAAGTAACCACAGTTGGTCTGCTATGGCGATCGACTGACAAAACGTGTAGGCCTGAGAGACGCAACTATAATAACATGGAGTCAGGAAATGAATCTGTCAATGTAAAATGGAAGTCATATCCCAACGTGATGATTGAAACCTAGAGCACTGACATGGAATGGCTTGAATATCCTCCGGCCGACATCCTGATGAAGGTAGCCGGCGTAATGGACGGGGGATTTATGTTGGAAGCTGTTGAAAGCAATTATCAGAGGAAGTAGCCAATATGTCGTTAAAAGCGGTGGTAGTTTAATTGAGGCGATATAAAACACTGTCTGACCACGTGTGTGTGTGTGTGTGTGTGTATGTGTGTATGTGTGTGTGTGTGTGTGTGTGTGTGTGTGTGTGTGTGTGTGTGTGTGTGTGTGTGTGTGTGTGTGTGTGTGTGTCTGTGTGTGTGTGTGTGTGTGTGTGTGTGTGTGTGTGTGTGTGTGTGTGTGTGTTGGTTAGTGTAGATAGAATTGATGTGGAATATGTCTTTCCCGACCATGTCTTTATGCTGGTAGAGTAAATTAATCCAGACACTAGCTATCCATGTACAGAGAACACTAATTATTCAGATTCTAATTCATGTATTACCTCACAACCAAAGGCTGGTGCGTTAGCCTTCCTTACAGCACGGTAAGACTGTGATGTCGTGTGTGTACTTTGCAGGTGCGGGATTTTGCAGATAGGTGACCGTATCCTGTCTATAAACGGGATCCCTACAGAGGACAGCACCTTGGAAGAGACCAATCAGCTACTGAGAGACTCCAGCATCACCAGCAAGGTCTCGCTGGAGATAGAGTTTGACGTGGCAGGTACTGGACTCTACTGTACTCTACTGGGCTCTACTGTACTCTACAGGACTCTACTGTGCTCTGCTGGACTCTACTGTAGTCTACTGTAGTCTGCTGTACTCTACTGGACTCTACTGTACTTTACAGGACTCTACTGGACTATATTGGGCTCTACTGTAGTCTACTGTACTCTACAGGACTCTACTGTAGTCTACTGTACTCTACAGGACGCTACTGGACTCTATTGTGCTCTACTGTAATCTACTGTACTCTACAGGACTCTATTGTACTCTACTCTACGGGACACTACTATACTCTACTGTGCTCTACTATACTGGACTCAACTCTACTGGATTCTACTATACTGGACTCTACTGGACTATATTGTGCTCTACTGTAATCTACTGGACTCTACTGGACTATAGTGTACTCTACTGTAATCTACTGGACTCTACTGTACTCTACTGGACTCTACTCTACTGGACTCTACTGTAATCTACTGTACTCTACTGTAATCTACTGTACTCTACTATAATCTACTGTACTCTACTGGACTCTACTGGACTCTACTGGACTCTACTATACTCTGCTGTACTCTACTGTAATCTACTGGACTCTACTGTAATCTACTGGACTCTATTGTGCTCTACTATAATCTACTTGACTCTACTGTGCTCTACTGTAATCTACTGGACTCTACTGTACTCTACTGTAGTCTACTGGACTCTACTGGACTATATTGTGCTCTACTGTACTCTACAGGACTCTACAGGACTATACTGGACTACATTGTGCTCTACTGTAATCTACTGGACTCTACTGGACTATATTGTACTCTACTGTAATCTACTGGACTCTACTGTACTCTACTGGACTCTACTCTACTGGACTCTACTGTAATCTACTGTACTCTACTATAATCTACTGTACTCTACTATAATCTACTGTACTCTACTGGACTCTACTGGACTCTACTGGACTCTACTATACTCTGCTGTACTCTACTGTAATCTACTGGACTCTACTGTAATCTACTGGACTCTATTGTGCTCTACTATAATCTACTGGACTCTATTGTGCTCTACTATAATCTACTGTAATCTACTGGACTCTACTGTGCTCTACTATAATCTACTTTAATCTACTGTACTCTACTATAATCTACTATTTTCTACTGTACTCTACTATAATCTACTATAATCTACTGTACTCTACTATAATCTACTGTACTCATAATCTACTATAATCTACTATAATCTACTGTAATCTACTGGACTCTACTGTGCTCTACTATAATCTACTATAATCTACTGTACTCTACTATAATCTACTATAATCTACTGTACTCTACTATAATCTACTATAATCTACTATAATCTACTGGACTCTACTGTAATCTACTATAATCTACTGTACTCTACTTGACTCTACTATAATCTACTGGACTCTATTGTGCTCTATTATAATCTACTATAATCTACTATAATCTACTGTAATCTACTGGACTCTACTGTACTGGACCGTACTGGACTAGACTGGATGTTTAGTGAACGTGGCTTATTGAACCTTGTTAGCTTTATAAGTAACCTTGAATGAGACTTGAAGACTTACATTATCATCAAGAGCAAAGCCTTTAGCTCAGAGGGTTAATTTGACTGATCTGGTATTGAAACACAGTCACATATGAACACTCTCCCTGTCCGTAGTGAAGCCCGCTGGTGGGGCCATTCCATCAAGGGGTTTCATCATCACATCTCAGACAAGCAATGATGTCTTCACAGCATCTTCCATGCTGGGTTTATCTGTGATGTGCTTATGGTTCACTCTGAACCAAAACACCCTACTCCCCAAGACAGACCATAATGACTTTGACATTGGGCCGTTGCTACGGGGACAGGCTTTATGTTCTTTATTCTGGTTATCAGAACCAATGTACTTTTGATTTCTGGTCCAAAATGTCCCCCCATTAGAAACCATTACAATCAAGAGCAGGCTGCAGAACAGGATGAGGACCGTTCCTTCAGCACTAATGGTTTGTTTAGGGTCACTACAGGCTGATAGCTAGAAGAGACTTGCAGCAGGCCTAGTCATCAGCAGAACTGTTCTGAGCCTCTGAAATGGCTAGTCATTTAATTCAACATTTCTGGATGCAGGGAGAGATGCAGGGAGGGAGTTTATGTCCTTCTGCTCCCAGGGAGAGACGAGTGTTCATGAATTATGTAGAGGGGATTGTAACAGAATCAGCCTTAATGTCTAATAGCTACATGATCTCTTTCTGCAGCTCCAGAGTTACTTTGTCTGTGTTACTGGCCTGGACTCTGTTAGTGAGTCTGTGTTACTGTCCTGGACTCTGTTAGTGAGTCTGTGTTACTGTCCTGGACTCTGTTAGTGAGTCTGTGTTACTGTCCTGGACTCTGTTAGTGAGTCTGTGTTACTGTCCTGGACTCTGTTAGTGAGTCTGTGTTACTGTCCTGGACTCTGTTAGTGAGTCTGTGTTACTGTCCTGGACTCTGTTAGTGATTCTGTGTTACTGTCCTGGACTCTGTTAGTGAGTCTGTGTTACTGTCCTGGACTCTGTTAGTGAGTCTGTGTTACTGTCCTGGACTCTGTTAGTGAGTCTGTGTTACTGTCCTGGACTCTGTTAGTGAGTCTGTGTTACTGTCCTGGACTCTGTAAGTGATTCTGTGTTACTGTCCTGGACTCTGTTAGTGAGTCTGTGTTACTGTCCTGGACTCTGTTAGTGAGTCTGTGTTACTGTCCTGGACTCTGTTAGTGAGTCTGTGTTACTGTCCTGGACTCTGTTAGTGAGTCTGTGTTACTGAGGGCTGGTAGCTGGTGGAGAACAGGACTGTTAGTGAGTCTGTGTTACTGAGGGCTGGTAGCTGGTGGAGAACAGGACTGTTAGTGAGTCTGTGTTACTGAGGGCTGGTAGCTGGTGGAGAA
>NC_138307.1:81554118-81689118 GCF_965601325.2 Salmo salar | reverse complement strand
GAGGAGAGATAAACAGACTGAGAGAGAGGAGAGATAAACAGACTGAGAGAAGAGGAGGAGAGATAAACAGACTGAGAGGAGGAGAGATAAACAGACAGAGAGAGGAGAGATAAACAGACTGAGAGAGGAGGAGAGATAAACAGACAGAGAGAGGAGGAGAGATAAACAGACTGAGAGAGGAGGAGGAGAGATAAACAGACAGAGAGGAGGAGAGATAAACAGACTGAGAGAAGAGGAGGAGAGATAAACAGACTGAGAGAAGAGGAGGAGAGATAAACAGACTGAGAGAGGAGGAGAGATAAACAGACTGAGAGAGAGGAGGAGAGGAGGAGATGGAAATAGAGATAGTCCATGTCTGACATTACACTACTCTTATAGTTAAAGAGATAGTCCAGGTCTGACGTAACACTACTCTTATAGTTAAAGAGATAGTCCAGGTCTGACGTAACACTACTCTTATAGTTAAAGAGATAGTCCAGGTCTTATGTAACTCTACTGTTTTAGTTAAAGAGATAGTCCAGGTCTGACGTAACACTACTCTTATAGTTAAAGAGATAGTCCAGGTCTGACATAACACTACTCTTATAGTTAAAGAGATAGTCCAGGTCTGACATAACACTACTCTTATAGTTAAAGAGATAGTCCAGGTCTGACGTAACACTACTCTTATAGTTAAAGAGATAGTCCAGGTCTGACATTACACTACTCTTATAGTTAAAGAGATAGTCCAGGTCTGACGTAACACTACTCTTATAGTTAAAGAGATAGTCCAGGTCTGACGTAACACTACTCTTATAGTTAAAGAGATAGTCCAGGTCTGACGTAACACTACTCTTATAGTTAAAGAGATAGTCCAGGTCTGACGTAACACTACTCTTATAGTTAAAGAGATAGTCCAGGTCTGACATTACACTACTCTTATAGTTAAAGAGATAGTCCAGGTCTGACGTTACACTACTCTTATAGTTAAAGAGATAGTCCAGGTCTGACGTAACACTACTCTTATAGTTAAAGAGATAGTCCAGATCTTATGTAACTCTACTGTTTTAGTTAGAGTTCCTTTGAGGTTTTAATTGAGAGTCTCTCACCATCACAGACTTCCAGGGCGTCTGGATGAACAGAACCAGCAGGGGGAATACCTCTGACCGCATACCCAGGATGGGAGCCCTTAACTGGGCCAGCCTGACTCTGAACACAGCCTCCAGTCCCACCATTGTCCCTCCAGACTTGCCTTCGGGGATGTTTTAACCAGTTGTTTCTCTCTACATTTCTCCACTTACATTTCCACTGGATTCAGTTATTAAAACTGAGAAGAAGGCATCCAGTTTGAGGCAGTTCATAGTTCAGAGTTTTATGATAGATATTTCTCCTTTGGAAATCCTCCTGGTATGGTTCAACTGAAAACATGTTCTTATACACCTGTTCTGTTATGAATAGTATCTTTATAGTCTTCATTCTTGCAGATCATTTTTTCATCTATTTGACAGTATTTCATCTCCTATAATGATTTCCCCACATGCTAATCTTTTTTTTACAGCTGCTATAAATGTCTGATCATCGGTCACAGATGGACATTTCTCTGGATCTCATAGAGAGAGAGAGAGAGAGAGAGAGAGAGGGTGAGAGAGGATGAGAGAGAGGATGAGAGAGAAAAGGAGAGAGAAGGGGATAGAGTGGATGTGAGAGAGCGAGAGAGGGTGAGAGAGAGGATGAGAGAGAAAAGGAGAGAGAGGATGAGAGAGAGAGAGTGTGTGAGAGAGAGAAAGAGAGAGAGAGAGGGTGATAGAGGATTAGAGAGAAAAGGAGAGAGAGAAAAGGAGAGAGAGGGGGATAGAGAGGGGAAGAGAGAGAGAGAGAGAGAGAGAGATGGGCTTGGTAAAATGTACTCTCTGTAGTCATAGATACCAACTCAGCCCAGCCACCCAGAGGACACCATAAAACGCTCACACACACACACACACACACACACACACACACACACACACACACACACACACACACACACACACACACACACACACACACACACCCACCTACTCTGTCTCCTCTCCTCTCCCGGCATCTTTTAATTTGTTTACAGTCGTTTGACTTTTCAGAAGGTCAGTAGAGACGAAAGTGTTTAAAACTCCATTTGTTTTTCCAACCTGCAATCAAGAAGCTGCCTGCCTGTGGAGGTCCCCACATCCACGCTCTCCTCGGTCACCACGGCGATGGATGTGCATGTTTAGCCAGATGCTCCATCAAAGCAGCGCTCGACTGCGTTGTCATAACAACATGAATCACTGTCTCCTTTTCAACAAGTGTAGGGTTGCATCCCAAATGGCGATCTCTTCACTATATAGTACAGGCCCATAGGTTCCTCTTGGGACACAACACACTCATTCTTCTCACGTTCATTTGTCTTCAACGTTGGAGAATTAGTCGGTAAAGTTGAACCCTTTCTCTCTTCTGGAGTTTTGTTTGCTTGACAAACAGAGAGGTTAGATTCCGGGAGAGAGGAGACACATTTAGAGGGTTTAGAAAGCGTGTAATTATTTATCTTTTGAAGTGCTCGCCCGCTTATCTTCTATGAAGTTTCCTGTTTGCTCTGACTCGGCAAATTCGACAATGTTTGTGTTTTGTTAACTTTGAGGAAGGAGGATTTTGCTGGCTCAGCTTTTCCAGACACCTTGCCATAGAGGGGCTCTGCTGGTATCAAACTGACACACAATTTTTTCAATTACTTACTTAAAAAAAAAATTTAACCTGTATTTCACTAGGCAAGTCAGTTAAGAACAAATTCTTATTTACAATGATGGGTTAGGGTTAGGGTTAGGGTTAGGGTTAGGCCTACCCCGGTCAAACCCGGACGACGCTGGGCGTACCCTCAGTCAGGCTGACATTTTCTCCAGATAATATTTTCTGCTTTCTTCCCCAATAGTTTCACTGCAACTTGTCCAGTTTCTCTGTAAGTCTCTATCTAAAACCTCCACTTGTTTCTAAAATCCCAAGCTCTTTGAAAAGAAATAAACCCCATTACCATTCCTCAGGGCTCTGCAAGGGATTTGACCCCAAAACGGACTTCTATAATTTTATAAATTTGACGTGATTGTTCTCAAAAGGAAAAGTTTAGCAGGAGAATCAGAGAGATTTTACTGGGTGTCTGTGAGAGGTACTGAAGGCAGCCGGAATCATAAAGACAGGATTTAAGAGGATAGACTGTTACTTCTGTAAGAAAGTCCATCATGCTGCTATATCAAAGGAGAACTGTGTTACTCCAGAAGAGAAGCCATCTCATGCCAAACGGTGCTGTGTCTGTCTCTGCATTTCGCAATGGCGTGTCCTCTGTGTCTCTCCACAGGCTGGTGTGAGGCCAGCTGGCTGTCCAAGGCGTCTTCACCACTCCGTAACAGAGAGGGAGAGAGGAGAGAGAGAGAGAGAGAGATGGAGGAGGGAAAGAGAGAGAGAGATGGAGGAGGGAGAGAGAGAGAGATGGAGGAGGGAGAGAGAGAGAGAGAGATGGAGGAGTGAGAGAGAGAGAGCGAGAGAGAGACAGATGGAGGAGGGAGAGAGAGTGAGAGATGGGGGAGAGAGAGAGAGAGATGGAGGAGGGAGAGAGAGAGAGAGATGGAGAGAGAGAGAGAGATGGAGGAGGGAGAGAGAGAGAGATGGAGGGAGAGAGAGAGAGAGATGGAGGAGGGAGAGAGAGAGAGAGATGGAGAGAGAGAGAGAGAGAGAGATGGAGGAGTGAGAGAGAGAGAGCGAGAGAGAGACAGATGGAGGAGGGAGAGAGAGAGAGAGATGGAGGAGGGAGAGAGAGAGAGATGGAGGAGGGAGAGAGAGAGAGAAAGAGAGAGAGAGATAAAAGGGAAATGGAGGAAGGAGGCTGGGGATGCTCTGCTGAGAACACGGAAACAGCATCCTGCGAACTGAACCGCGCTCTGAGGATCTACAAAGGCTCTCTGAAGGCTCCACAACTCTCTGGGGTGTCAGCTTCTTTATGTGAGATTTGTTTTGCTGGAACTCTGGGTGTGTCCCCCAAATAACACCCTACTCCCAAAATAGGGGACTGCAGAGCAGAGGGTTAAAAGGAGTTAACTAAACTAAGTCCTGCAGGACTATAGGGCTGGTGGCTGGTTCCTGCAGGGCTGGAGGGCTGGTGGCTGGCTCCTGCAGGACTAGACGGCTGGTGGCTGGTTCCTGCAGGACTAGAGGGCTAGTGGCTGGCTCCTGCAGGACTATAGGGCTGGTGGCTGGTTCCTGCAGGACTAGAGGGCTGGTGGCTGATTCCTGCAGGGCTGGAGGGCTCGTGGCTGGTTCCTGCAGGACTAGAGGGCTGGTGGCTGGTTCCTGCAGGACTAGAGGGCTAGTGGCTGGCTCCTGCAGGACTATAGGGCTGGTGGCTGGTTCCTGCAGGACTAGAGGGCTGGTGGCTGGCTCCTGCAGGACTAGAGGGCTGGTGGCTGGTTCCTGCAGGGCTGGAGGGCTCGTGGCTGGTTCCTGCAGGACTAGAGGGCTGGTGGCTGGTTCCTGCAAGGCTGGAGGGCTTGTGGCTGGTTCCTGCAGGGCTGGAGGGCTGGTGGCTGGTTCCTGCAGGACTAGAGGGCTGGTGGCTGGCTCCTGCAGGACTAGAGTCACTCAGACCATACTGTGTCTTTAGGAGACAGTGGAATAGAGTCAGTCACTCAGACCATACTGTTTCTTTAGGAGACAGTGGAATAGAGTCAGTCAGTCACTCAGACCATACTGTGTCTTTAGGAGACAGTGGAATAGAGTCAGTCACTCAGACCATACTGTGTCTTTAGGAGACAGTGGAATATAGTCAGTCACTCAGACAATACTGTGTCTTTAGGAGACAGTGGAATAGAGTCAGTCACTCAGACCATACTGTGTCTTTAGGAGACAGTGGAATAGAGTCAGTCAGTCACTCAGACCATACTGTGTCTTTAGGAGACAGTGGAATAGAGTCAGTCAGTCACTCAGACCATACTGTGTCTTTAGGAGACAGTGGAATAGAGTCAGTCACTCAGACCATACTGTGTCTTTAGGAGACAGTGGAATAGAGTCAGTCAGTCACTCAGACCATACTGTGTCTTTAGGAGACAGTGGAATAGAGTCAGTCACTCAGACCATACTGTGTCTTTAGGAGCCAGTGGAATAGAGTCAGTCACTCAGACCATACTGTGTCTTTAGGAGACAGTGGAATAGAGTCAGTCAGTCACTCAGACCACACTGTGACTTTAGGAGACAGTGTAATAGAGTCAGTCACTCAGACCATACTGTGTCTTTAGGAGACAGTGGAATAGAGTCAGTCACTCAGACCATACTGTGTCTTTAGGAGACAGTGGAATAGAGTCAGTCAGTCACTCAGACCATACTGTGTCTTTAGGAGACAGTGGAATAGAGTCAGTCACTCAGACAAAACTGTGTCTTTAGGAGACAGTGGAATAGAGTCAGTCAGTCACTCAGACCATACTGTGTCTTTAGGAGACAGTGGAATAGAGTCAGTCACTCAGACCATACTGTGTCTTTAGGAGACAGTGGAATAGAGTCAGTCAGTCACTCAGACCATACTGTGTCTTTAGGAGACAGTGGAATAGAGTCAGTCAGTCACTCAGACCATACTGTGCGGGCGTGGGGCGTCCTCGCCTACGGCAGGAGCAGTGGAATAGAGTCAGTCAGCCTCAGACCATACTGTGTCGGGCGTGGGGCGTCGTCCTCAGCCCGGCAGGAGCAGTGGAATAGAGCGTCACCGCCTCGCAGGGCGTGGGGCAGCACCAGCCTACTGTGTCTTTAGGAGACAGTGGAATAGAGTCAGTCACTCAGACCATACTGTGTCTTTAGGAGACAGTGGAATAGAGTCAGTCACTCAGACCATACTGTGTCTTTAGGAGACAGTGGAATAGAGTCAGTCACTCAGACCATACTGTGTCTTTAGGAGACAGTGGAATAGAGTCAGTCACTCAGACCATACTGTGTCTTTAGGAGACAGTGGAATAGTATTTGTTGAGGTTTAATTGTCAGATAGACCAGTGGCTCAACGATGACAATGATGGCTAACGGTACCCTGAGGTCATTTCCTCTGTGTGTGTGTGTGTGTGTGTGTGTGTGTGTGTGTGTGTGTGTGTGTGTGTGTGTGTGTGTGTGTGTGTGTGTGTGTGTGTGTGTGTGTGTGTGTGTGTGTGTGTGTGTGTGTGTGTGTGTGTGTGTGTTCTGTTTGGTCCAACCACCACCACCAGAACCCATTGTTTCCTGTAGGCTCGAGGCTGAGGAAAGGGGTCTAATTCGGGTTTCAGCAGAGTCAGCTAACCAACTCTCCACAGGGAGGAAAGAAGTTTCTGCAATGCAGCCGTAGAAATATATTTCATTCTGCAGCCATATAAATATATTTCATTCTGCAGCCGTGGAAATATAATTCATTCTGCATCCATATAAATATAATTCATTCTGCAGCCATAGAAATATAATTCCTTCTGCAGCCATATAAATATATTTCATTCTTCAGCCATATAAATATAATTCATTCTGCAGCCATATAAATATAATTCATTCTACAGCCATATAAATATAATTCATTCTACAGCCATATAAATATACTGCTCAAAAAAATAAAGGGAACACTAAAATAACACATCCTAGATCTGAATGAATGAAATAATCTTATTAAATACTTTTTTCTTTACATAGTTTAATGTGCTGACAACAAAATCACACAAAAATAATCAATGGAAATCCAATTTATCAACCCATGGAGGTCTGGATTTGGAGTCACACTCAAAATTCAAGTGGAAAACCACACTACAGGCTGATCCAACTTTGATGTAATGTCCTTAAAACAAGTCAAAATGAGGCTCAGTAGTGTGTGTGGCCTCCACGTGCCTGTATGACCTCCCTACAACGCCTGGGCATGCTCCTGATGAGGTGGCGGATGGTCTCCTGAGGGATCTCCTCACAGACCTGGACTAAAGCATCCGCCAACTCCTGGACAGTCTGTGGTGCAACGTGGCCTTGGTGGATGGAGCGAGACATGATGTCCCAGATGTGCTCAATTGGATTCAGGTCTGGGGAACGGGCGGGCCAGTCCATAGCATAAATGCCTTCCTCTTGCAGGAACTGCTGACACACTCCAGCCACATGAGGTCTAGCATTGTCTTGCATTAGGAGGAACCCAGGGCCAATCGCACCAGCATATGGTCTCACAAGGGGTCTGAGGATCTCATCTCGGTACCTAATGGCAGTCAGGCTACCTCTGGTGAGCACATGGAGGGCTGTGCGGCCCCCCAAAGAAATGCCACCCCACACCATGACTGACCCACCGCCAAACCGGTCATGCTGGAGGATGTTGCAGGCAGCAGAACGTTCTCCACGGCGTCTCCAGGCTCTGTCACATGTGCTCAGTGTGAACCTGCTTCATCTGTGAAGAGCACAGGGCGCCAGTGGCGAATTTGCCAATCTTGGTGTTTTCTGGCAAATGCCAAACGTGTGTTGGGCTGTAAGCACAACCCCCACCTGTGGACGTCGGGCCCTCATACCACCCTCAAGGAGTCTGTTTCTGACCGTTTGAGCAGACACATGCACATTTGTGGCCTGCTGGAGGTCATTTTGCAGGGCTCTGGCAGTGATCCTCCTGCTCCTCCTTGCACAAAGGCGGAGGTAGCGGTCCTGCTGCTGGGTTGTTGCCCTCCTACGGCCTCCTCCACGTCTCCTGTTGTACTGGCCTGTCTCCTGGAAGCGCCTCCATGCTCTGGACACTACGCTGACAGACACAGCAAACCTTCTTGCCACAGCTCGCATTGATGTGCCATCCTGGATGAGCTGTACTACCTGAGCCACTTGTGTGGGTTGTAGACTCCGTCTCATGCTACCACTAGAGTGAAAGCACCGCCAGCATTCAAAAGTGACCAAAACATCAGCCAGGAA
The DNA here is from genome assembly GCF_965601325.2 of Salmo salar. NCBI lineage: Eukaryota > Metazoa > Chordata > Actinopteri > Salmoniformes > Salmonidae > Salmo > Salmo salar. The sequence goes on along the minus strand of NC_138307.1, from coordinate 81,681,219 downwards.
GCATAAGAACTGAGAAGTGGTCTGTGGTCACCACCTGCCGAACCACTCCTTTATTGGGGGTGTCTTGCTAATTGCCTATAATTTTCACCTGTTGTCTATTCCATTTGCACAACAGCATGTGAAATTTATTGTCAATCAGTGTTGCTTCCTAAGTGGACAGTTTGATTTCACAGAACAGTGATTGACTTGGAGTTACATTGTGTTGTTTAAGTGTTCCCTTTATTTTTTTGAGCAGTGTATAATTCATTCTGCAGCCATAGAAATATAATTCCTTCTGCAGCCATATAAATATATTTCATTCTTCAGCCATATAAATATTATTCATTCTGCAGCCATATAAATATAATTCATTCTACAGCCATATAAATATAATTCATTCTGCAGCCATATAAATATAATTCATTCTGCAGCCATAGAAATATAATTCATTCTGCAGCCATAGAAATATAATTCATTCTTCAGCCATATAAATATAATTCCTTCTGCAGCCATATAAATATAATTCATTCTTCAGCCATATAAATATAATTCATTCTGCAGCCATATAAATATAATTCATTCTGCAGCCATATAAATATAATTCATTCTGCAGCCATATAAATATAATTCATTCTGCAGCCATATAAATATATTTCATTCTTCAGCCATATAAATATAATTTCTTCTGCAGCCATATGAATATAATTCATTCTACAGCCATATAAATATAATTCATTCTGCAGCCATATAAATATAATTCATTCTGCAGCCATATAAATATAATTCATTCTTCAGCCATATAAATATAATTCATTCTGCAGCCATATAAATATAATTCATTCTGCAGCCATATAAATATAATTCATTCTACAGCCATATAAATATAATTCCTTCTGCAGCCATATAAATATAATTCCTTCTGCAGCCATATAAATATAATTCCTTCTGCAGCCATATAAATATAATTCCTTCTGCAGCCATATAAATATAATTCCTTCTGCAGCCATAGAAATATAATTCATTCTACAGCCATATAAATATAATTCATTCTACAGCCATATAAATATAATTCATTCTACAGCCATATAAATATAATTCATTCTACAGCCATATAAATAGAATTCATTCTACAGCCATAGAAATAGAATTCATTCTGCAGCCATATAAATATAATTCATTCTGCAGCCATATAAATATAATTCCTTCTACAGCCATATAAATAGAATTCATTCTGCAGCCTTGCCTGCAGGATTTTCCACCACTGTCGACATCACGGTTTCTCTTAGGAAACTATACACGCAGCAGTATCAAAATGGCAGTAACTTTGTTGGTGTAGTGCCACTAGTTAATTTAGTGTAAACCTCACATGATGTCTCTAGTGTTCTGTAGATGCCCCCCTCACCTTTACCTCCCTGCTCGCTCATTGGACAAGTAACCGTCTTACTCTAGTGCCTCCAGTTAAAATAGTGGACTCCCTGCAGAATGCCTCTATCCCCTCCACTGTTAACCCCATCAACAGCACTGACGTCTCCACATCACACCAAGCAGTCCCTGGCTTCCACAGCTTCCACACATTAACATTCACAACACAGCCGGGCCACAGAGATGTGTCTCTTTCAGAGCAGGTAGAAAGGACATCTCTCCTGTCTCTCCTCTCTCCTCTGACATATAGATAGACACAGGAAGCACCTGCAGAATTACAACAGGACTGAGTTGGCAATTTGACAGGCCAGGTAAAGAGCTGCAGTAATGACAGGCAGCGTTGTGGTTTTGTCAGCTGAGATGAGGAGGTCATTCATGTGTGGTTGTTTATGGAGGGAAGTGGACAGAAACTGTTCAGCAGACTACAATATAGAGGGAAGTACAAGGGAGGGAAGGAGAAGGGAGGAGAGGAGAGGGGAGGAGAAGAGAAGGAGAGTAGGGGAGGAGAGGGGAGGATAAGGGAGGAGAAGGGAGGGGAGGGAAGGAGAAGGGAGGGGAGGGGAGGGAAGGAGAGGGAAGAGAAGAGAAGAGAAGGAGAGGAGGGGAGGAGAGGGAAGAGAAGAGAAGAGAAGGAGAGGAGGGGAGGAGAGGGAAGAGAAGAGAAGAGGAGGGGAGGAGAGGGGAGGATAAGGGAGGAGAAGGGAGGGGAGGAGAGGGAAGAGAAGAGAAGGAGATGAGAGGAGGGGAGGAGAGGGGAGGGGAGGAGAGGGCTGGAGAGGGGAAGGAGAGCAGAGGGGAAAGGAGGAGAGGGGAAGGAAAGAGGAGAGGTGAGGGGAAAGAGAGCAGAAGGGAGGAGTGGGAGGGAATATAAAGGGGAGTGGAGTACATGGGAGGAGAGGAGAGGAGGAGAGGGGAGGGAAATAGAGGAGGAGAGGGGAGGGAAAGAGAGGAGGAGAGGGGAGGGAAAGAGAGGGGAAGGAGAGCAGAGGGGAAGAGATGGGAGGGAGGGAGGAGATGGGAGGGAGGGGAGTATAAGGGAGGGAAGCGGAGGAGTAGGACTGCAGGGAGTATGATGGGTTAGAGAAGAGGGGAGGGAAGTTGTTTACTCAAAACAGATACCCTTCCTCCCTTCCTGTAAGGCACTCAGCCCAACCATGTTTTAGGCTGATACGCTTTTCATCAACTTTAAAGGCTGCATTTACACAGGCAGCCCAATTCTGAGATTTTTTTTCTTCTAATTGCTCTTTTGACCAATCACATCAGATCTCTATTTCAGAGCTGATCTGAAAAATATCAGAATTGGGATGCCTGTGTAAATGCAACCAAAGAAATGAATGAGACGCCATTTTCATAAATTGGTTTTGTTAATGATTTAAGCCTGTGGTTTTAGTTAATGACATAAGCCTGTGGTTTAGTTAATGATATAAGCCTGTGGTTTTAGTTAATGATATAAGCCTGTGGTTTTAGTTAATGATATAAGCCTGTGGTTTTGTTAATGATATAAGCCTGTGGTTTAGTTAATGATATAAGCCTGTGGTTTTGTTAATGATATAAGTCTGTGGTTTAGTTAATGATATAAGCCTGTGGTTTTGTTAATGATATAAGCATGTGGTTTTGTTAATGATTTAAGCCTGTGGTTTTAGTTAATGACATAAGCCTGTGGTTTAGTTAATGATATAAGCCTGTGGTTTTAGTTAATGATATAAGCCTGTGGTTTTAGTTAATGATATAAGCCTGTGGTTTTGTTAATGATATAAGCCTGTGGTTTAGTTAATGATATAAGCCTGTGGTTTTGTTAATGATATAAGTCTGTGGTTTAGTTAATGATATAAGCCTGTGGTTTAGTTAATGATATAAGCCTGTGGTTTTGTTAATGATATAAGCCTGTGGTTTAGTTAATGATATAAGCCTGTGGTTTAGTTAATGATATAAGCCTGTGGTTTAGTTAATGATATAAGCCTGTGGTTTTGTTAATGATATAAGCCTGTGGTTTTGTTAATGATATAAGCCTGTGGTTTTTGTTAATGATATAAGCCTGTGGTTTTTGTTAATGATATAAGCCTGTGGTTTTAGTTAATGATATAAGCCTGTGGTTTTGTTAATGATATAAGCCGGTGGTTTTGTTAATGATATAAGCCTGTGGTTTTGTTAATGATATAAGCCTGTGGTTTTAGTTAATGATATAAGCCTGTGGTTTTGTTAATGATATAAGCCTATGGTTTAGTTAATGATATAAGCCTGTGGTTTTGTTAATGATATAAGCCTGTGGTTTTGTTAATGATATAAGCCTGTGGTTTAGTTAATGATATAAGCCTGTGGTTTTGTTAATGATATAAGCCTGTGGTTTAGTTAATGATATAAGCCTGTGGTTTTGCTAATGATATAAGACTGTGGTTTTGTTAATGATTTAAGCCTGTGGTTTTAGTTAATTATATAAGCCTGTGGTTTTGTTAATGATATAAGCCTGTGGTTTTGTTAATGATATAAGCCTGTGGTTTAGTTAATGATATAAGCCTGTGGTTTTGTTAATGATATAAGCCTGTGGTTTTGTTAATGATTTAAGCCTGTGGTTTTGTTAATGATTTAAGCCTGTGGTTTTGTTAATGATATAAGCCTGTGGTTTAGTTGCTCTCTCTCTCATACGCCCATCCTTTCCTTCTCTGCTCCTAGCTCCGTCCAGTAGGAAACCTGGGGACGCTCTCATCATCTCCGACATCAAGAAGGGCAGCGTGGCTCACAGGTAAATACATCAATCAACCAATCAACCTGCTCACAGGTAAATACATCAATCAACCAATCAACCTGCTCACAGGTAAATACATCAATCAACCAATCAACCTGCTCACAGGTAAATACATCAATCAACCAATCAACCTGCTCACAGGTAAATATATCAATCAACCAATTAACCTGCTCACAGGTAAATACATCAATCAACCAATCAACCTGCTCACAGGTAAATATATCAATCAACCAATCAACCTGCTCACAGGTAAATACATCAATCAACCAATCAACCTGCTCACAGGTAAATACATCAATCAACCAATCAACCTGCTCACAGGTAAATATATCAATCAACCTGCTCACAGGTAAATACATCAATCAACCAATCAACCTGCTCACAGGTGAATACATCAATCAACCAATCAGCCTGCTCACAGGTAAATATATCAATCAACCAATCAACCTGCTCACAGGTAAATACATCAATCAACCAATTAACCTGCTCACAGGTAAATACATCAATCAACCAATCAACCTGCTCACAGGTAAATACATCAATCAACCAATTAACCTGCTCACATGTAAATATATCAATCAACCAATTAACCTGCTCACAGGTAAATACATCAATCAACCAATCAACCTGCTCACAGGTAAATACATCAATCAACCAATCAACCTGCTCACAGGTAAATATATCAATCAACCTGCTCACAGGTAAATACATCAATCAACCAATCAACCTGCTCACAGGTGAATACATCAATCAACCAATCAGCCTGCTCACAGGTAAATATATCAATCAACCAATCAACCTGCTCACAGGTAAATACATCAATCAACCAATTAACCTGCTCACAGGTAAATACATCAATCAACCAATCAACCTGCTCACAGGTAAATACATCAATCAACCAATCAACCTGCTCACAGGTAAATACATCAATCAACCAATTAACCTGCTCACATGTAAATATATCAATCAACCAATTAACCTGCTCACAGGTAAATACATCAATCAACCAATCAACCTGCTCACAGGTAAATACATCAATCAACCAATCAACCTGCTCACAGGTGAATACATCAATCAACCAATCAGCCTGCTCACAGGTAAATACATCAATCAACCAATCAACCTGCTCACAGGTAAATATATCAATCAACCAATCAACCTGCTCACAGGTAAATATATCAATCAACCAATCAACCTGCTCACAGGTAAATACATCAATACATCAATCAACCAATTAACCTGCTCACAGGTAAATACATCAATCAACCAATCAACCTTCTCACAGGTAAATACATCAATACATCAATCAACCAATTAACCTGCTCACAGGTAAATACATCAATCAACCAATCAACCTGCTCACAGGTAAATACATCAATACATCAATCAACCAATTAACCTGCTCACAGGTAAATACATCAATCAACCAATCAACCTGCTCACAGGTAAATACATCAATCAACCAATCAACCTGCTCACAGGTAAATTATTTGAAACATACAACATGCACCAACCACATCAACACTATTGTCTCAGTGTTGCTCTGCACACCACTCCACTAAACTACACTATGAATGTTGCTCTGCACACCACTCCACTAAACTACACTATGAATGTTGCTCTCCACACCACTCCACTAAACTACACTATGAATGTTGCTCTGCACACCACTCCACTAAACTACACTATGAATGTTGCTCTCCACACCACTCCACTAAACTACACTATGAATGTTGATCTGCACACCACTCTACTAAACTACACTATGAATGTTGCTCTCCACACCACTCTACTAAACTACACTATGAATGTTGCTCTCCACACCACTCCACTAAACTACACTATGAATGTTGCTCTCCACACCACTCTACTAAACTACACTATGAATGTTGCTCTGCACACCACTCTACTAAACTACACTATGAATGTTGCTCTCCACACAACTCTACTAAACCACACTATGAATGTTGTTTTCCACACCACTCCACTAAACTACACTATGAATGTTGCTCTCCACACCACTCTACTAAACTACACTATGAATGTTGCTCTCCACACCACTCTACTAAACCACACTATGAATGTTGCTCTCCACACCACTCTACTAAACTACACTATGAATGTTGTTCTCCACACCACTCCACTAAACTACACTATGAATGTTGCTCTGCACACCACTCCACTAAACTACACTATGAATGTTGATCTGCACACCACTCTACTAAACCACACTATGAATGTTGCTCTCCACACCACTCTACTAAACCACACTATGAATGTTGCTCTCCACACCACTCTACTAAACTACACTATGAATGTTGCTCTCCACACCACTCCACTAAACTACACTATGAATGTTGCTCTCCACACCACTCTACTAAACTACACTATGAATGTTGCTCTGCACACCACTCTACTAAACTACACTATGAATGTTGCTCTCCACACCACTCTACTAAACCACACTATGAATGTTGTTCTCCACACCACTCCACTAAACTACACTATGAATGTTGCTCTCCACACCACTCTACTAAACTACACTATGAATGTTGCTCTGCACACCACTCTACTAAACTACACTATGAATGTTGCTCTCCACACCACTCCACTAAACTACACTATGATGTTGCTCTCCACACCACTCCACTAAACTACACTATGAATGTTGCTCTGCACACCACTCCACTAAACTACACTATGAATGTTGCTCTGCACACCACTCTACTAAACTACACTATGAATGTTGCTCTCCACACCACTCCACTAAACTACACTATGAATGTTGCTCTCCACACCACTCTACTAAACTACACTATGAATGTTGCTCTGCACACCACTCTACTAAACTACACTATGAATGTTGCTCTCCACACAACTCTACTAAACCACACTATGAATGTTGTTTTCCACACCACTCCACTAAACTACACTATGAATGTTGCTCTCCACACCACTCTACTAAACTACACTATGAATGTTGCTCTCCACACCACTCTACTAAACCACACTATGAATGTTGCTCTCCACACCACTCTACTAAACTACACTATGAATGTTGTTCTCCACACCACTCCACTAAACTACACTATGAATGTTGCTCTGCACACCACTCCACTAAACTACACTATGAATGTTGATCTGCACACCACTCTACTAAACCACACTATGAATGTTGCTCTCCACACCACTCTACTAAACCACACTATGAATGTTGCTCTCCACACCACTCTACTAAACTACACTATGAATGTTGCTCTCCACACCACTCCACTAAACTACACTATGAATGTTGCTCTCCACACCACTCTACTAAACTACACTATGAATGTTGCTCTGCACACCACTCTACTAAACTACACTATGAATGTTGCTCTCCACACCACTCTACTAAACCACACTATGAATGTTGTTCTCCACACCACTCCACTAAACTACACTATGAATGTTGCTCTCCACACCACTCTACTAAACTACACTATGAATGTTGCTCTGCACACCACTCCACTAAACTACACTATGATGTTGCTCTCCACACCACTCCACTAAACTACACTATGAATGTTGCTCTGCACACCACTCCACTAAACTACACTATGAATGTTGCTCTGCACACCACTCTACTAAACTACACTATGAATGTTGCTCTGCACACCACTCCACTAAACTACACTATGAATGTTGCTCTGCACACCACTCTACTAAACTACACTATGAATGTTGCTCTCCACACCACTCCACTAAACTACACTATGAATGTTGCTCTGCACACCACTCCACTAAACTACACTATGAATGTTGCTCTCCACACCACTCTACTAAACTACACTATGAATGTTGCTCTCCACACCACTCTACTAAACTACACTATGAATGTTGATCTGCACACCACTCTACTAAACTACACTATGAATGTTGTTCTCCACACCACTCCACTAAACTACACTATGTATGTTGCTCTGCACACCACTCCACTAAACTACACTATGAATGTTGCTCTGCACACCACTCCACTAAACTACACTATGAATGTTGCTCTGCACACCACTCTACTAAACCACACTATGAATGTTGCTCTCCACACCACTCCACTAAACTACACTATGAATGTTGATCTGCACACCACTCTACTAAACCACACTATGAATGTTGCTCTGCACACCACTCTACTAAACCACACTATGAATGTTGCTCTCCACACCACTCCACTAAACTACACTATGAATGTTGATCTGCACACCACTCTACTAAACCACACTATGAATGTTGCTCTGCACACCACTCTACTAAACCACACTATCAATGTTGCTCTCCACACCACTCCACTAAACTACACTATGAATGTTGATCTGCACACCACTCTACTAAACTACACTATGAATGTTGCTCTGCACACCACTCCACTAAACTCCACTATGGCAGAGTCACATATAAATAGATGTATTTCTTCAGTATAGTATATTGTGTTTAATGCAGTGGATATTAATCAGTGGTCTATGACCAGGCTCTGTGGTCACTCAGCTCTGGGCTGGGACCGGGCATGAGCTCATCTGCATAATTCCAATTTTCTAGATCAAAACAGATAATGTATTGTTCAGGCTCCCTGCTCTGTGGTACGATGTTCAGTGGCCAGGCTCCCTGCTCTGTGGTACGATGTTCAGGGGCCAGGCTCCCTGCTCCGTGGTACGATGTTCAGTGGCCAGGCTCCGTATTCCGTGGTACGATGTTCAGGGTCCAGGCTCCCTGCTCTGTGGTACGATGTTCAGGGGCCAGGCTCCGTATTCCGTGGTACGATGTTCAGTGGCCAGGCTCCGTATTCCGTGGTACGATGTTCAGGGTCCAGGCTCCGTATTCCGTGGTACGATGTTCAGTGGCCAGGCTCCGTATTCCGTGGTACGATGTTCAGTGGCCAGGCTCCGTATTCCGTGGTACGATGTTCAGTGGCCAGGCTCCCTGCTCTGTGGTACGATGTTCAGTGGCCAGGCTCCGTATTCCGTGGTACGATGTTCAGGGTTCAGGCTCCCTGCTCTGTGGTACGATGTTCAGGGTTCAGGCTCCCTGCTCTGTGGTACGACCCCCAGGGGGCCATTACCCCACATAATAAAAACACCATGAGACAACAAACACAATGGTTAGGACACACGTTTAAAACTCTGACTGTACCTCCCAACTGAAGTGGGCCAGCTTGACGACTGAGTCGCTAGCCTACTAACGGATGTTATTCTCGTTGTGGGAGGCAGCGGACAATCAATTAAATACCCCAAAGTGGAAACGGATCGTGAAATGTCTGTTCACTACTTCACACAGAGAGAGGGAATTCTCAGCTGAGGAAGGGGGGGTAGGTGGGTAGAGGAGCACACAAATACACACACACGCGCACACACACACACGCACACACACACACACACACACACACACACACGCACACGCACACGCACACGCACGCACACACACACACACACACACTACAGACAGAGATTTAGTTTAAACCCCTCCTCCTTCTGGAGTACAGTAACTGGACTGGATGGTCTCTGTGTTTACATCCAGACCCGTTACCAAGGCGACGCAGCATTCTGTTTACCACCAGGGCTCTAACTAATTAGCCCACATTCTGTCTCTGCCCTCGTTTTTCCAGGCTTTACGCAACCAACACATATGTTTACCTTGTTTGCGGCCCAATTGGCACCTATTCCCTATGGGCCCTGGTCAAAACTAGTGCACTATATAGAGAATAGGGTTCCATTTGGGACACAGATCTGGTAATTATGCTGAGAGGAAGATGATAGGAATTGGGTTATGCACTAATCAGTGATTATGATTCTCTCCCCAAAGCACCCAGTCCTGTTCTATCTAGGTATTAGTTACCCCTGTCAAGGAGCCAGAGGAAAGGCACCCAGTCCTGTTCTATCTAGGTATTAGTTACCCCTGTCAAGGAGACAGAGGAAAGGCACCCAGTCCTGTTCTATCTAGGTATTAGTTACCGCTGTCAAGGAGCCAGAGGAAAGGCACCCAGTCCTGTTCTATCTAGGTATTAGTTACCGCTGTCAAGGAGACAGAGGAAAGGCACCCAGTCCTGTTCTATCTAGGTATTAGTTACCCCTGTCAAGGAGACAGAGGAAAGGCACCCAGTCCTGTTCTATCTAGGTATTAGTTACCGCTGTCAAGGAGACAGAGGAAAGGCACCCAGTCCTGTTCTATCTAGGTATTAGTTACCCCTGTCAAGGAGCCAGAGGAAAGGCACCCAGTCCTGTTCTATCTAGGTATTAGTTACCCCTGTCAAGGAGCCAGAGGAAAGGCACCCAGTCCTGTTCTATCTAGGTATTAGTTACCCCTGTCAAGGAGACAGAGGAAAGGCACCCCGTCCTGTTCTATCTAGGTATTAGTTACCCCTGTCAAGGAGACAGAGGAAAGGCACCCCGTCCTGTTCTATCTAGGTATTAGTTACCCTGTCAAGGAGACAGAGGAAAGGCACCCAGTCCTGTTCTATCTAGGTATTAGTTACCCTGTCAAGGAGACAGAGGAAAGGCACCCAGTCCTGTTCTATCTAGGTATTAGTTACCGCTGTCAAGGAGACAGAGGAAAGGCACCCCGTCCTGTTCTATCTAGGTATTAGTTACCGCTGTCAAGGAGACAGAGGAAAGGCACCCAGTCCTGTTCTATCTAGGTATTAGTTACCGCTGTCAAGGAGACAGAGGAAAGGCACCCAGTCCTGTTCTATCTAGGTATTAGTTACCGCTGTCAAGGAGACAGAGGAAAGGCACCCAGTCCTGTTCTATCTAGGTATTAGTTACCGCTGTCAAGGAGACAGAGGAAAGGCACCCAGTCCTGTTCTATCTAGGTATTAGTTACCGCTGTCAAGGAGACAGAGGAAAGGCACCCAGTCCTGTTCTATCTAGGTATTAGTTACCCCTGTCAAGGAGACAGAGGAAAGGCACCCAGTCCTGTTCTATCTAGGTATTAGTTACCCTGTCAAGGAGACAGAGGAAAGGCACCCAGTCCTGTTCTATCTAGGTATTAGTTACCCTGTCAAGGAGACAGAGGAAAGGCACCCAGTCCTGTTCTATCTAGGTATTAGTTACCCCTGTCAAGGAGCCAGAGGAAAGGCACCCAGTCCTGTTCTATCTAGGTATTAGTTACCCCTGTCAAGGAGCCAGAGGAAAGGCACCCAGTCCTGTTCTATCTAGGTATTAGTTACCCCTGTCAAGGAGACAGAGGAAAGGCACCCAGTCCTGTTCTATCTAGGTATTAGTTACCCCTGTCAAGGAGCCAGAGGAAAGGCACCCAGTCCTGTTCTATCTAGGTATTAGTTACCCCTGTCAAGGAGACAGAGGAAAGGCACCCAGTCCTGTTCTATCTAGGTATTAGTTACCCCTGTCAAGGAGACAGAGGAAAGGCACCCCGTCCTGTTCTATCTAGGTATTAGTTACCCTGTCAAGGAGCCAGAGGAAAGGCACCCAGTCCTGTTCTATCTAGGTATTAGTTACCCTGTCAAGGAGCCAGAGGAAAGGCACCCAGTCCTGTTCTATCTAGGTATTAGTTACCCCTGTCAAGGAGCCAGAGGAAAGGCACCCAGTCCTGTTCTATCTAGGTATTAGTTACCCCTGTCAAGGAGACAGAGGAAAGGCACCCAGTCCTGTTCTATCTAGGTATTAGTTACCCCTGTCAAGGAGACAGAGGAAAGGCACCCAGTCCTGTTCTATCTAGGTATTAGTTACCCCTGTCAAGGAGACAGAGGAAAGGCACCCAGTCCTGTTCTATCTAGGTATTAGTTACCCCTGTCAAGGAGCCAGAGGAAAGCACTGGGGAGTTATGATGTGATTCTAGTTTACATTCTGCTGCTATAATAGAGAATTTACGTTAATCAACCTTTTTCTATGCTCTGGTACTAGGGTATTTACCGTAACGATGACCTAGCTTTCAGGTAAATTGGGCAGGTGTTGTCCCTTATACCTTTCAGGATTTAGACATTTTGGACATTAGTAAAAAAAAAAAACAGAGATTATTGGTCATTTTAATAATGAGTTTCTTTCTCTGGATTACGTTGGAATATGAATGTTGTTCCAGAATGAGGAATGAGGACAACTGAACAGTATTCTGTATTCTGCCTCTGTGTTGTCATAGTGAATGGAGGGAAGGGAGCCAACTGATGATTGCTTGTACTGCATTCCAAATGGCACCCTATTCCCTATGTAGTACACTATGTTTGATCAAAACTCTATGTTCCCTGGTCAACAGTAGTGCACTACATAGGGAATAGGGTGCCATTTGGGATGTAGTTCTTGTTATTGATGCTCTACATTCACCTCACTGCATTTGGCCCATTTTAGCAGCTTGTCAGGGTTCCTGTTAACAGGTCTCTGTGAGTCTCATTTCAGCAGCTTGTCTCTGTCAGGGCTCCTGTTAACAGGTCTCTGTGAGTCTCATTTCAGCAGCTTGTCTCTGTCAGGGCTCCTGTTAACAGGTCTCTGTGAGTCTCATTTCAGCAGCTTGTCTCTGTCAGGGCTCCTGTTAACAGGTCTCTGTGAGTCTCGTTTCAGCAGCTTGTCTCTGTCAGGGCTCCTGTTAACAGGTCTCTGTGAGTCTCATTTCAGCAGCTTGTCTCTGTCAGGGCTCCTGTTAACAGGTCTCTGTGAGTCTCGTTTCAGCAGCTTGTCTCTGTCAGGGCTCCTGTTAACAGGTCTCTGTGAGTCTCATTTCAGCAGCTTGTCTCTGTCAGGGCTCCTGTTAACAGGTCTCTGTGAGTCTCATTTTAGCAGCTTGTCAGGGTTCCTGTTAACAGGTCTCTGTGAGTCTCATTTCAGCAGCTTGTCTCTGTCAGGGCTCCTGTTAACAGGTCTCTGTGAGTCTCATTTCAGCAGCTTGTCTCTGTCAGGGCTCCTGTTAACAGGTCTCTGTGAGTCTCATTTCAGCAGCTTGTCTCTGTCAGGGCTCCTGTTAACAGGTCTCTGTGAGTCTCATTTCAGCAGCTTGTCTCTGTCAGGGCTCCTGTTAACAGGTCTCTGTGAGTCTCATTTCAGCAGCTTGTCTCTGTCAGGACTCCTGTTAACAGGTCTCTGTGAGTCTCATTTCAGCAGCTTGTCTCTGTCAGGGCTCCTGTTAACAGGTCTCTGTGAGTCTCATTTCAGCAGCTTGTCTCTGTCAGGGCTCCTGTTAACAGGTCTCTGTGAGTCTCATTTCAGCAGCTTGTCTCTGTCAGGGCTCCTGTTAACAGGTCTCTGTGAGTCTCATTTCAGCAGCTTGTCTCTGTCAGGGCTCCTGTTAACAGGTCTCTGTGAGTCTCGTTTCAGCAGCTTGTCTCTGTCAGGGCTCCTGTTAACAGGTCTCTGTGAGTCTCATTTCAGCAGCTTGTCTCTGTCAGGGCTCCTGTTAACAGGTCTCTGTGAGTCTCATTTCAGCAGCTTGTCTCTGTCAGGGCTCCTGTTAACAGGTCTCTGTGAGTCTCATTTCAGCAGCTTGTCTCTGTCAGGGCTCCTGTTAACAGGTCTCTGTGAGTCTCATTTCAGCAGCTTGTCTCTGTTTGAGTCTCTGACAGAGTTAAACATGCATTACATCTGCATATCTGTCTATGGGGGGGGGGATTAGGATTCTGTCTGTGTGTTGGTGAGAACTATGACTGTGTTCAGTATGTGGACATGAAGAATAATGGATGTTTCCACACATGATCATTCAGATCAGGGTTTATGGTGTGAAAGAACAGCATGTTAGCAACACTGAAGTGGTGTTGTAACCAATGTACTATATGAATACACATTTACACATATAATAGTCTACACTGTAGAATATATGTTTGAAGCCCGTCCCGTCCACCTGTAAACCCTGGTCTGTGTGTTTCTCTCCCCAGGACTGGTACTCTGGAGCTGGGGGACAAGCTGCTGGCCATCGATAACATCCGCCTGGACAACTGTTCCATGGAAGACGCTGTTCAGATTCTCCAGCAGTGTGAAGAACTGGTCAAGCTCAAGATACGCAAGGACGAGGACAACTCAGGTAGTGCGTACACACTGGACACACACACACACACACACACACACACACACACACACACACACACACACACACACACACACACACACACACACACACACACACACACACACACACACACACACTGGACACACACACACACACACACACACACACTGGACACACACACACACACACACACACTGGACACACACACACACACACACACACACACACACACTGGACACACACACACACACACACACACACACACTGGACACACACACACACACACACACACACTGGACACACACACACACACTCACACACACATACACACACACACACACACACACACACACACACACACACACACACACACACACACACACACACTGGACACACACACACACACACACACGCACACACACACACACACACACACACACACACACTGGACACACACACACACACACACTGGACACACACACACACACACACACACACTGGACACACACACACACACACACACACACACACTGGACACACACACACACACACACTGGACACACACACACACATACACACACTGGACACACACACACACACACAGGACACACACACACAAACACTGGACACACACTGGACACACACACACATACACACACGCACACACACACACTGGACACACACACACACACACTGGACACACACACACACACACACACACACACACACACACACACTGGACACACAAACACTGGACACACACTGGACACACACACACACACACACGCACACACACACACACACACACACACACAGACTCACTCATCAACACACACACATCATTAGCGGTGTGTATCTCCCTGGTGGCAGCAGTGGGTCTTCCACCAGTACACATACAGATGGGTCTGCAGCCCAGTTCAGTTCAGATCACACACACAACCTCTCTGTTAGTCAAAACCACTGAACCAACCTCTCTGTTAGTCAAAACCACTGAACCAACCTATCTGTTAGTAAAAAACCCTGAACCAACCTCTCTGTTAGTCAAAACCACTGAACCAACCTCTCTGTTAGTCAAATCCACTGAACCAACCTATCTGTTAGTAAAAAACCCTGAACCAACCTCTCTGTTAGTCAAAACCACTGAACCAACCTCTCTGTTAGTCAAAACCACTGACCCAACCTCTCTGTTAGTAAAAACCCCTGAACCAACCTCTCTGTTAGTCAAAACCACTGAACCAACCTCTCTGTTAGTCAAAACCACTGAACCAACCTCTCTGTTAGTCAAAACCACCGAACCAACCTCTCTGCTAGTCAAAACCACTGAACCAACCTCTCTGTTAGTCAAAACCACTGAACCAACCTATCTGTTAGTAAAAACCCCTGAACCAACCTCTCTGTTAGTCAAAACCACTGAACCAACCTCTCTGTTAGTCAAAACCACTGACCCAACCTCTATGTTAGTCAAAACCACTGAACCAACCTCTCTGTTAGTCAAAACCACTAAACCAACCTTTCTGTTAGTCAAAACCACTGAACCAACCTCTCTGTTAGTCAAAACCACTGTACCAACCTCTCTGTTAGTCAAAACCACTGTACCAACCTCTCTGTTAGTCAAAACCACTGTACCAACCTCTCTGTTAGTCAAAACCACTGTACCAACCTCTCTGTTAGTCAACACCACTGTACCAAACTCTCTGTTAGTCAAAACCACTATACCAACCTCTCTGTTAGTCAAAACCACTGAACCAACCTCTCTGTTAGTCAAAACCACTGTACCAACCTCCCTGTTAGTCAAAACCACTGAACCAACCTCTCTGTTAGTCAAAACCGCTGAATCAACCTCTCTGTTAGTCAAAACCACTGTACCAACCTCTCTGTTAGACAAAACCACCGAACCAACCTCTCTGCTAGTCAAAACCACTGAACCAATCTCTCTGTTAGTCAAAACCACTGAACCAACCTCTCTGTTAGTCAAAACCACTGAACCAACCTCTCTGTTAGTCAAAACCACTGAACCAACCTCTCTGTTAGTCAAAACCACTGTACCAACCTCCCTGTTAGTCAAAACCACTGAACCAACCTCTCTGTTAGTCAAAACCGCTGAATCAACCTCTCTGTTAGTCAAAACCACTGTACCAACCTCTCTGTTAGACAAAACCACCGAACCAACCTCTCTGCTAGTCAAAACCACTGAACCAATCTCTCTGTTAGTCAAAACCACTGAACCAACCTCTCTGTTAGTCAAAACCACTGAACCAACCTCTCTGAAACAACCTCTCTGTAACAACCTCTCTGCTAGTCAAAACCATTGTACCAACCTCTCTGCTAGTCAAAACCACTGAACCAACCTCTCTGTTAATCAAAACCACTGAACCAACCTCTCTGTTAGTCAAAACCACTGTACCAACCTCTCTGTTAGTCAAAACCACTGAACCAACCTCTCTGTTAGTCAAAACCACTGAACCAACCTCTCTGTTAGTCAAAACCACTGAACCAACCTCTCTGTTAGTCAAAACCACTGAACCAACCTCTCTGTTAGTCAAAACCACTGAACCAACCTCTCTGTTAGTCAAAACCACTGAACCAACCTCTATGTTAGTCAAAACCACTGACCCAACCTCTCTGCTAGACAAAACCACTGACCCAACCTCTATGTTAGTCAAAACCACTGACCCAACCTCTCTGCTAGTCAAAACCACTGACCCAACCTCTCTGCTAGTCAAAACCACTGACCCAACCTCTCTGTTAGTCAAAACCACCAGGACTGGTATGACCAGGACTGTCATACCTAAAACAAAACATGTGTGAGTTAGCACTCACTCCAACCCTTCTCTACAGCCCTAGGATCTAATTACCCATACACATGTTCCTTCCATTTCCAGGAAATGGAATACATGAATCATTTATCAAAAATAGCAACAGAAAAAAATACAAATAAATCAGCTTCAATTGTGAGTCGTATTCAATGATTCATTCCTCCCAGTCTCACTGACTGAATGATGGAGTTGATGAAGTCAATATGAAGTCTGACAGAACAGCAGGTGGATGATTCATTCCTCCCAGTCTCACTGACTGAATGATGGAGTTGATGAAGTCAATATGAAGTCTGACAGAACAGCAGGTGGATGATTCATTCCTCCCAGTCTCACTGACTGAATGATGGAGTTGATGAAGTCAATATGAAGTCTGACAGAACAGCAGGTGGATGATTCATTCCTCCCAGTCTCACTGACTGAATGATGGAGTTGATGAAGTCAATATGAAGTCTGACAGAACAGCAGGTGGATGATTCATTCCTCCCAGTCTCACTGACTGAATGATGGAGTTGATGAAGTCAATATGAAGTCTGACAGAACAGCAGGTGGATGATTCATTCCTCCCAGTCTCACTGACTGAATGATGGAGTTGATGAAGTCAATATGAAGTCTGACAGAACAGCAGGTGGATGATTCATTCCTCCCAGTCTCACTGACTGAATGATGGAGTTGATGAAGTCAATATGAAGTCTGACAGAACAGCAGGTGGATGATTCATTCCTCCCAGTCTCACTGACTGAATGATGGAGTTGATGAAGTCAATATGAAGTCTGACAGAACAGCAGGTGGATGATTCATTCCTCCCAGTCTCACTGACTGAATGATGGAGTTGATGAAGTCAATATGAAGTCTGACAGAACAGCAGGTGGAGACAGAGCCAAGACCCTAAAGGCTTGACTGATACTAATTAAGAATGAGTAGAACTTTAACTGTAGAATTAGATCTACAACAGAATGGCTGGGTTTACACTGGCTTTTTTTTCTTCTCACTAATTTGTCTTTTCACCAATCAGACCAGCGCTGAAAAATGATTTGATGTGAAAAGATCTGATGGGATTGGTCAAAAGACGGGCCTTCCAAAAGAATTGTGCTTCCTGTGTAAACCCAGCCAATTAGAGAGAACACAGTCCTTCCCACCATCCCGTTTCCTGAAAGAGTCTTCTCAGTTTACCCCCTTAAACTGTTGCAATGCAGCAGGAGACCCCACGGCCAATCATCACAGAGCTATTACTCTGTATGCATATTAGGCTTAGATTAGTTTAATTGGAACAAATGAAACGCTCTGTTTGTTCAATCAGACCACTAACAACCAACGCACCAAATCCCCCCCTCACCACCACCGGGGACGTGATGAACCAATCGGCTCACAGAGGGGGGCAGAATCAAACTGACATCCATGTTTATTGATTCATCTATTTCCATGTCTCTCAAATGGCACCCTATTCCCTTTAGAGTGGCCCTATAGGCCCTGGTCAAAGGTAGTGCACTATAAAGGGGAAAAGGGTGTAATTTGGGATGCGCTCTATGTGTCTAGTGTGTGTTTTGTTCCTTTAGTTATTTGTTTGAACGCAGAACTAAATATTTCTAATTGAAGTTGTAATGGAACAGAGATAATCAGGTTACAGATCTCACTTCACTGTTATTACTAATGCAGTCAGAGTGTTTAAACAACACACACACACACACACACACACACACACACACACACACACACACACACACACACACACACACACACACACACACACACACACAAAGAATTTCCATATTAATGTATCTGTCACTTTAGCTATATGTCTCCTGGCTCCCACCACCACCCATAGTCACTAGGAGGAGAGTTAAGGGTTTCTCCTCCTGGCTCCTCACACCACCCATAGTCACTGGGAGGAGAGTTAAGGGTTTGTCCTCCTGGCTCCTCTCACCACCCATAGTCACTGGGAGGAGAGTTAAGGGTTTCTCCTCCTGGCTCCCCACACCACCCATAGTCACTGGGAGGAGAGTTAAGGGTTTGTCCTCCTGGCTCCTCTCACCACCCATAGTCACTAGGAGGAGAGTTAAGGGTTTCTCCTCCTGGCTCCCCACACCACCCATAGTCACTAGGAGGAGAGTTAAGGGTTTGTCCTCCTGGCTCCTCTCACCACCCATAGTCACTGGGAGGAGAGTTAAGGGTTTCTCCTCCTGGCTCCCCACACCACCCATAGTCACTGGGAGGAGAGTTAAGGGTGTGTCCTCCTGGCTCCTCTCACCACCCATAGTCACTGGGAGGAGAGTTAAGGGTTTCTCCTCCTGGCTCCCACCACCACCCATAGTCACTGGGAGGAGAGTTAAGGGTTTCTCCTCCTGGCTCCTCTCACCACCCATAGTCACTGGGAGGAGAGTTAAGGGTGTGTCCTCCTGGCTCCTCTCACCACCCATAGTCACTGGGAGGAGAGTTAAGGGTTTCTCGTCCTGGCTCCCCACACCACCCATAGTCACTAGGAGGAGAGTTAAGGGTTTGTCCTCCTGGCTCCTCTCACCACCCATAGTCACTGGGAGGAGAGTTAAGGGTTTCTCCTCCTGGCTCCCCACACCACCCATAGTCACTGGGAGGAGAGTTAAGGGTGTGTCCTCCTGGCTCCTCTCACCACCCATAGTCACTGGGAGGAGAGTTAAGGGTTTCTCCTCCTGGCTCCCACCACCACCCATAGTCACTGGGAGGAGAGTTAAGGGTTTCTCCTCCTGGCTCCCCACACCACCCATAGTCACTGGGAGGAGAGTTAAGTCAAGTGTTAATGAACTAGAGTGAACAAGAGTCAGTCCATCTGTTCTGAGAACTGTGTTATCCTAGCTCACCCACTGTAGGGACTGCTAGGTCTTTCTCTGGTGGCAGACAATCTCTCTCTCTACCATCTCTACCTACTGATGTTCCTATCAGACAATCTCTCTCTCTACCATCTCTACCTACTGATGTTCCTATCAGACAATCTCTCTCTCTACCATCTCTACCTACTGATGTTCCTATCAGACAATCTCTCTCTCTACCATCTCTACCTTCTGATGTTCCTATCAGACAATCTCTCTCTCTACCATCTCTACCTTCTGATGTTCCTATCAGACAATCTCTCTCTCTACCATCTCTACCTACTGATGTTCCTATCAGACAATCTCTCTCTCTACCATCTCTACCTACTGATGTTCCTATCAGACAATCTCTCTCTCTCTACCATCTCTACCTACTGATGTTCCTATCAGACAATCTCTCTCTCTACCATCTCTACCTACTGATGTTCCTATCAGACAATCTCTTCCCTCATCTTCCTAGAATCCAGTTAAGAAAGAGCATCCCTCCCTCCTTCTCCTCCTCCGCCTCCTCTTTATTCCTCTCTCACTGCTTACCTGGAAGACACAGTTGCCATTTTGACCAGTCTTGTTTTCCATCTTAGATCTCCAGTGGTACTGTGGTAGAGGATAGAGGATCATGTCACTGTGGAGAGAGAGAGAGAGAGAGAATTAGAGAGAGAGAAATAGAGAGAGAAAAATAGAGAGAGACATAGATAGAGAGACAGAGAAATAGAGATAGAGAAATAGAGAGAGAGAGAAATAGAGAGAGAGAGAAATATATAGAGAGAGAAATAGAGAGAGAGAGAAATAGAGAGAGAGAGAAATAGAGAGAGAGAGAAATAGAGAGAGAGAGAAATATATAGAGAGAGAAATAGAGAGAGAGAGAAATAGAGAGAGAGAGAAATAGAGAGAGAGAGAAATAGAGAGAGGGGGGAGGTTCTCTCCTGTCAACTCCTGGGCTCTTACCCATATTCACAAAGTGTCTCAGAGTAGGAATGCTAATCTAGGATCAGTTTAGCCTTTTAAAAAGGCTCCCGACTGGCGCAGCGGTCTAAGGCACTGCATCTCAGTGCTTGAGGCGTCACTACCGGTGTAGGATGTCATTGTAAATAAGAACTTGTTCTTAACTGACTTGCCTAGTTAAATAAAAAATACAAATTAAATCATAATAAATCATAATGAATATGAGGGAGGACCAGATCCTAGTTCAGCACTTGTACTCTGAGATGCTTTGAGGAAACAGGCCTAGTCAGCTTTCAGCAGAGGAAAAAACATCTTCATGTGTTATATTAACCAATATTCAACTCTCTAAGTAGCATTGAAAAACATGAAGTAGTTAAACCAAGTAGGGATGGTAGATTTGTTCTACTTTATTCAGATGCTCAGCCGGTTCTTCTTCTTCAAAGAGTCTCCAGCTCTCAGTAGTTTATAATGAGCAGGGTTTCTCTTTTCCATCGTCTGATGGAGAGGAACTCACAGGTGGGCTGCACTCTGTCTAAAGTGGTATGCCCTCTTAACACGGAGAGATAATTCTCCACTCCCTCTCTCTCTAGGTCCTCTCTCTCTCTCTAGGTCCTCTCTCTAGGTCCTTCCTCTCTCTAGGTCCTCCCTCTCTCTCCCTCCATCCCTCCCTCTCTGTCTCTCCATACATTGAACCGTGGGCTATATCTTGCTATACACTATCAGGAAGTAACAGTTAATGTTATTATTTGTCTGAATGACTTATCTAGCTCCACGCTGTCGTACAGTGAGCTCCAAGAGGACCTTAGTTGTTGTTCTGGCTCTGTACTCCAGCACTTTGTATATGAAATGATACAATGACTATGAGGTTGAATGAGTTTCTCACTCCAGAAAAACGCATGTCAAAAATGTTATAAATTGATTTGCATTTTAATGCTCCTAACCCTGGTCCTGACCCTAACCCTGGTCCTAACCTTGGCCCTAACCCTGGTCCTAACCCTGACCCTAACCCTGGTCCTAACCCTGGTCCTAACCCTGGCCCTAACCCTGGTCCTAACCCTGGCCCTGGCCCTAACCCTGGTCCTAACCCTAACCCTAACCCTGGCCCTAACCCTGGCCCTAACCCTGACCCTAACCCTGGCCCTAACCCTGGCCCTAAACCTGACCCTAACCCTGGCCCTAACCCTGACCCTAACCCTGGCCCTAACCCTGGCCCTAACCCTGACCCTAACCCTGGCCCTAACCCTGGCCCTAACCCTGGTCCTAACCCTGGCCCTAACCCTGGCCCTAACCCTGGTCCTAACCCTGGCCCTAACCCTGGTCCTAACCCTGGCCCTAACCCTGGTCCTAACCCTGGTCCTAACCCTGGCCCTAACCCTGGTCCTAACCCTGGCCCTAACACTGGTCCTAACCCTGGTCCTAACCCTGGTCCTAGCCCTGGCCCTAACCCTGGTCCTAACCCTGGCCCTAACCCTGGCCCTAACCTTGGTCCTAACCCTGACCCTAACCCTGGTCCTAACCCTGGCCCTAACACTGGTCCTAACCCCTGGCCCTAACCCTGGTCCTAACCCTGGTCCTAACCCTGGTCCTAACCCTGGCCCTAACCCTGGTCCTAACCCTGGCCCTAACCCTGGTCCTAACCCTGGCCCTAACCCTGATCCTAACCCTGACCTTAACCCTGGCCCTAACCCTGGTCCTAACCCTGGCCCTAACCCTGGTCCTAACCCTGGTCCTAACCCTGGCCCTAACCCTGGTCCTAACCCTGGTCCTAACCCTGACCAGGGCTGTGCTTGTCCCAGCATGGGGACAGAGTTGTAAAGCCAAGGGACGGATGTATACACTGTGCTGTTGTCCTGTGTTCCAGACGAACAGGAGCTGTCTGGATCCATCATCTACACGGTGGAGCTGAAGAGATATGGAGGCCCGCTGGGGATCACCATCTCAGGCACAGAGGAGCCCTTTGACCCCATCGTCATCTCCAGCCTCACCAAGGGAGGACTGGCCGAGAGGTGAGAGAGCTAGGGGAATGGGGTGTGGGTAGCTGGCAGAGACAGGGGACAGGGGAATGGGGTGTGGGTAGCTGGCAGAGACAGGGGACAGGGGACAGGGGAATGGGGTGTGGGTAGCTGGTAGAGACAGGGGACAGGGGACAGGGGAATGGGGTGTGGGTAGCTGGCAGAGACAGGGGACAGGGGACAGGGGAATGGGGTGTGGGTAGCTGGCAGAGACAGGGGACAGGGGAATGGGGTGTGGGTAGCTGGTAGAGACAGGGGACAGGGGACAGGGGAATGGGGTGTGGGTAGCTGGTAGAGACAGGGGACAGGGAACAGGGGAATGGGGTGTGGGTAGCTGGCAGAGACAGGGGACAGGGGACAGGGGAATGGGGTGTGGGTAGCTGGCAGAGACAGGGGACAGGGGAATGGGGTGTGGGTAGCTGGCAGAGACAGGGGACAGGGGACAGGGGAATGGGGTGTGGGTAGCTGGTAGAGACAGGGGACAGGGGACAGGGGAATGGGGTGTGGGTAGCTGGTAGAGACAGGGGACAGGGAACAGGGGAATGGGGTGTGGGTAGCTGGCAGAGACAGGGGACAGGGGACAGGGGAATGGGGTGTGGGTAGCTGGCAGAGACAGGGGACAGGGGACAGGGGAATGGGATGTGGGTAGCTGGCAGAGACAGGGGACAGGGGAATGGGGTGTGGGTAGCTGGCAGAGACAGGGGACAGGGGAATGGGGTGTGGGTAGCTGGCAGAGACAGGGGACAGGGGACAGGGGAATGGGGTGTGGGTAGCTGGTAGAGACAGGGGACAGGGGACAGGGGAATGGGGTGTGGGTAGCTGGTAGAGACAGGGGACAGGGGACAGGGGAATGGGGTGTGGGTAGCTGGCAGAGACAGGGGACAGGGGAATGGGGTGTGGGTAGCTGGCAGAGACAGGGGACAGGGGACAGGGGAATTGGGTGTGGGTAGCTGGTAGAGACAGGGGACAGGGGACAGGGGAATGTGGTGTGGGTAGCTGGCAGAGACAGGGGACAGGGGACAGGGGAATGGGGTGTGGGTAGCTGGCAGAGACAGGGGACAGGGGAATGGGGTGTGGGTAGCTGGTAGAGACAGGGGACAGGGGACAGGGGAATGGGGTGTGGGTAGCTGGCAGAGGCAGGGGACAGGGAACAGGGGAATGGGGTGTGGGTAGCTGGCAGAGGCAGGGGACAGGGAACAGGGGAATGGGGTGTGGGTAGCTAGCAGAGACAGGGGACAGGGGAATGGGATGTGGGTAGCTGGCAGAGACAGGGGACAGGGGAATGGGGTGTGGGTAGCTGGCAGAGACAGGGGACAGGGGAATGGGGTGTGGGTAGCTGGCAGAGACAGGGGACAGGGGACATGGGAATGGGGTGTGGGTAGCTGGCAGAGACAGGGGACAGGGGACAGGGGAATGGGGTGTGGGTAGCTGGCAGAGACAGGGGACAGGGGACATGGGAATGGGGTGTGGGTAGCTGGCAGAGACAGGGGACAGGGGACAGGGGAATGGGGTGTGGGTAGCTGGCAGAGACAGGGGACAGGGGACAGGGGAATGGGGTGTGGGTAGCTGGCAGAGACAGGGGACAGGGGAATGGGGTGTGGGTAGCTGGCAGAGACAGGGGACAGGGGACAGGGGAATGGGGTGTGGGTAGCTGGCAGAGACAGGGGATCTCTCTCTCTCTCGCTGGGTAGAACTGACTGACACCCTGGGGAGGCTTGGATAGCTCAGGCAGACGCCAGACCAGCTGGTCTGAGGACAGAAAATGTGTTTGGCTCAGTAGGATGAAGAGTTGAGGTTTCTGGGGGGTGTTAATCTGACAGATTTCTTTGACACTCTCTTTGCACACAGACCTAAGGCCTCTTCTCCTGGGTCATGTTCAGCAGAACACACTGTAGCCAGACAATGTGCAACTTCCTATTGGTAGTACATCCCCGGTTCATAGCGTTTTCTCCCTAATGAACACAGCCCTGGTGTTTCTCTGTGTATAGGACGGGAGCGATCCACATCGGGGACAGGATCCTAGCCATCAACTGTAACAGTCTGAAGGGTAAACCACTGAGTGAAGCCATTCACCTGTTGCAGATGGCTGGAGAGTCTGTCACACTGAAGATCAAGAAACAGGGAGAACGTGAGTAGAGGACACACACACACACACACACACACACACACACACACACACACACACACACACACACACACACACACACACACACACACACACACACACACACATACAGAGGCCAAGGACCGTACACATATAACTCGCCAGCTTGTAGTCGTAAAAAACAGAAATGAGTCATTATTTTCTACCTCTGTTTGGTTCAGCCGTTCCTCTGTTTGGTTCAGCCGTTCCTCTGTTTGGTTCAGCCGTTCCTCTGTTTGGTTCAGCCGTTCCTCTGTTTGGTTCAGCCGTTCCTCTGTTTGGTTCAGCCGTTCCTGTGGGGGGTTTGGGATAAACGCTGAAAATGAGGTCTGAGGTCATCACAGACTCAGGAGATGTGATAGGTTGAGTTCTGTGAGATAATATCAGCCAGGTAACATGACCTTTATGAATGATGAAGTCTTCATGTTGAGTTCTGTGAGATAATATCAGCCAGGTAACATGACCTTTATGAATGATGAAGTCTTCATGTTGAGTTCTGTGAGATAATATCAGCCAGGTAACATGACCTTTATGAATGATGAAGTCTTCATGTTGAGTTCTGTGAGATAATATCAGTCAGGTAACATGACCTTTATGAATGATGAAGTCTTCATGTTGAGTTCTGTGAGATAATATCAGTCAGGTAACATGACCTTTATGAATGATGAAGTCTTCATGTTGAGTTCTGTGAGATAATATCAGTCAGGTAACATGACCTTTATGAATGATGAAGTCTTTATGTGCTTGTTCTGATTACATAAATGCTTCAAAACTTCCCAAACAGTGACGTTAGCTGATGAAGATTATCGCATACAACAAAACATACCACATCTCCTAAACCCGTGTTGCCCTCAGACCTTATTTTCAACGTTTATCCCCCGAAAAAACATTAAAAAACATTCATTTCCCAATAGGCTTTATCCAACGAGCCATGTTAGTACCTACAAAAAGATGCTGTTACTATTGCTCTCTATTATGTAGTACAAACAGAGCACTCACTGGTGTTAAATACCATCACACATGACATAGTACAAACAGAGCACTCACTGGTGTTAAATACCATCACACATGACATAGTACAAACAGAGCACTCACTGGTGTTAAATACCATCACACATGACATAGTACAAACAGAGCACTCACTGGTGTTAAATACCATCACACAGTACATAGTACAAACAGAGCACTCACTGGTGTTAAATACCATCACACAGTACATAGTACAAACAGAGCACTCACTGGTGTTAAATACCATCACACAGTACATAGTACAAACAGAGCACTCACTGGTGTTAAAGACCATCACACATTACATAGTACAAACAGAGCACTCACTGGTGTTAAATACCATCACACATGACATAGTACAAACAGAGCACTCACTGGTGTTAAATACCATCACACAGTACACATTACATAGTACAAACAGAGCACTCACTGGTGTTAAATACCATCACACAGTACACATGACATAGTACAAACAGAGCACTCACTGGTGTTAAAGACCATCACACATGACATAGTACAAACAGAGCACTCACTGGGGTTAAATACCATCACACAGTACACATTACATAGTACAAACAGAGCACTCACTGGTGTTAAAGACCATCACACATGACATAGTACAAACAGAGCACTCACTGGGGTTAAATACCATCACACAGTACACATTACATAGTACAAACAGAGCACTCACTGGTGTTAAAGACCATCACACATGACATAGTACAAACAGAGCACTCACTGGTGTTAAATACCATCACACAGTACACATTACATAGTACAAACAGAGCACTCACTGGTGTTAAATACCATCACACATGACATAGTACAAACAGAGCACTCACTGGTGTTAAAGACCGTCACACATGACATAGTACAAACAGAGCACTCACTGGTGTTAAATACCATCACACATGACATAGTACAAACAGAGCACTCACTGGGGTCAAAGACCATCACACATGACATAGTACAAACAGAGCACTCATTGAGGTCAAGGTTCAGGTAACATGTTGTACATTCTAGGTCATCTACATAACAACGTACTATAACCTAATAGGCCTGTCAATGCAATCTACACACAACATGTTAGTTATCTATGCTGTGCTGTACTCTACCATGTACACACACTGTGTACCACACGCACACACACATCACCCATATCAACACACCTCATCACAGTGGATGAAATAGTATTTCAACACAGTCAGACTATTCCCAGATCACTTGTTGTGTTGGTATAGGCTGCCAAATGGATTCAATGCAGACAATTTACAGAAGATATGGTCCCACTACAGAAGACAATTTGTTCTTATCTTGAGCTGCGCTTATTTCTGCTGAACTACAGTGAGATTGATTTAGAAGTTGTCTGGAAACGGCTGTGAGGGAAAAATAACAGATTGTATTAGCATTTCTTCCTCTGCTTGTCTCTCTCTCTCTCTCTCTCTCTCTCTCTCTCTCTCTCTCTCGCTCTTCTCACACTACACCTCCCATTCTCTCTCTCTCTCTCTCTCTCTCGCTCTCTCTCTCTCTCTCTCTCTCTCTCTCTCTCTCTCTCTCGCTCTCTCTCGCTCTCTCGTTCTCTCTCTCTGACTCTCTCTCTTTCTCTGAGCCTCTCTCTCTCTCTCTCTCTCTCTCTCTCTCTCTCTCTCTCGCTCTTCTCCTCACACTACACCTCCCATTCTCTCTCTCTCTCGCTCTCTCGTTCTCTCTCTCTGACCCTCTTTCTCTCTGACTCTCTCTCTTTCTCTGAGCCTCTCTCTCTCTCTCTCTCTCTCTCTCTCTGACCCTCTTTCTCTCTGTCTCTCTCTCTCTCTCTCTCTCTCTCTCTCTGACCCTCTCTCTGACTCTCTCTCTCTTTCTCTGAGCCTCTCTCTCTCTCTGACCCTCGCCTCACCATTTCCCTTCGTTTCACACTTTCTCCCTTCACATTTTCTCATATTCTCTCTCCCCCTCTCTCTCCCTCCCTCCTCTAGTGGCCAGTCCCAAGCAGCCGTCGGTGTCTGGTCATCTCAGTGATGTGATGCTGAGTGATGTGGAGGACGAGGCAGGGTTAGGCGGGCTGGGAGGCCAGGCAGAGAGCCAGAAACTTGGGAAGCTCTCTGACCTCTACTCCACCACCATCCCCTCTGTGGACTCAGCCGTGGAGTCCTGGGACGGCTCGGCCATAGACACCACCTTCAACACCCAGGGTGAGAGGAAAGAGAGAGAGAGTGTGTGTGTGTGTGTCTGTGTGTGTGTGTGTGTGTGTGTGTGTGTGTGTGTGTGTGTGTGTGTGTGTGTGTGTGTGTGTGTGTGTGTGTGTGCGTGCGTGCGTGCGTGCGTGCGTGCACATATGTGGCATGTGTGTCCCTGACAGTTACAGACATTGAGGGACAGACAGAATGGGAGGCTCACATCTTTTTACTACACCAGTGTCCAAAAACACAACACTAATAAAACAAACCATTACTGTCCATCACCATAGCAACATCCACAGCAGTTGTCCAAAACAACAGACTTTAGAGAATACATCTCACGTTGCCAGTACATCCTTCCTGATTCCTAGAGGGCAATTTATATCAGAGCATTCATTATGCATTATACAGCTGTGGGCGAGGCAACGTGCGGATTGGCTGGAAGAGGAAATAATTGGCTAATGGATCTAGGGATGCCCATAACCATTATAATGGTAGAATGGTCCCCACAGCAATGATGTGCTGGATTTACAATTAGTCTCCTCCTAACACAGTAAGGCCTCTTAGTTAACTATAATCACCCTGAGTAGGGAGAGAACACACACACACACACACACACACACACACACACACACACACACACACACACACACACACACACACACACACTACGAGCGAAAACACACACACATACACACTATGAGCGAAAACACACACACACACACACACATACACACTATGAGCGAAAACATACACACATACGGCTCTGGTCGAATGTAGTGCAATATATAGGGAATAGGGTGCCATTTGGGATGCATTCAAAACATTATCCAACATGTGCTAGAATGAATGAGGAACCATGCTGGTCCTTTTACTATGAGGAGAACCATGCTGGTCCTATTAGGAGATTTACTATGAGGAGAACCATACTGGTCCTTTTACTATGAGGAGAACCATGCTGGTCCTATTAGGAGATTTACTATGAGGAGAACCATACTGGTCCTTTTACTATGAGGAGAACCATGCTGGTCCTATTACTATGAGGAGAACCATACTGGTCCTATTAGGAGATTTACTATGAGGAGAACCATGCTGGTCCTATTAGGAGATTTACTATGAGGAGAACCATGCTGGTCCTATTAGGATATTTACTATGAGGAGAACCATACTGGTCCTATTCGGAGATTTATTATGAGGAGAACCATGCTGGTCCTTTTACTATGAGGAGAACCAGACTGGTTCTATTTTAGGAGGTTTACTATGAGGAGAACCATGCTGGTCCTATTACTATGAGGAGAACCATACTGGTCCTATTAGGAGATTTACTATGAGGAGAACCATGCTGGTCCTATTAGGAGATTTACTATGAGAGGAACCATACTGGTCCTATTCAGAGATTTACTATGAGGAGAACAGTGCTATTAGGAGATGTACTATGAGGAGAACCATGCTGGTCCTATTAGGAGATTTACTATGAGGAGAACCATGCTGGTCCTATTAGGATATTTACTATGAGGAGAACCATACTGGTCCTATTAGGAGATGTACTATGAGGAGAAAATCCATACGCTAGCTATTGTGATTGTATTATTTTATATCCCATCCATTATATCGAAAGGCAGAAGGACGAGGAATCTGTTTATTGTTAATCAATATATACATCCGTATGCTGTACTTGTATTTCACATATGGCTATCATGTCATCCATCTAATGTCCCATAGGAGGAATGATCATCCATCTAATGACCCATAGGAGGAATGATCATCCATCTAATGACCCATAGAGGAATGATAATCCATCTAATGACCCATAGGAGGAATGATCATCCATCTAATGTCCCATAGGAGGAATGATAATCCATCTAATGTCCCATAGGAGGAATGATAATCCATCTAATGTCCCATAGGAGGAATGATCATCCATCTAATGACCCATAGGAGGAATGATCATCCATCTAATGACCCATAGGAGGAATGATAATCCATCTAATGTCCCATAGGAGGAATGATCATCCATCTAATGACCCATAGGAGGAATGATCATCCATCTAATGTCCCATAGGAGGAATGATAATCCATCTAATGTCCCATAGGAGGAATGATCATCCATCTAATGACCCATAGGAGGAATGATAATCCATCTAATGTCCCATAGGAGAATGATCATCCATCTAATGTCCCATAGGAGGAATGATCATCATGTCATCCATCTGATGTCCCATAGGAGGAATGATCATCCATCTAATGTCCCATAGGAGGAATGATCATCCATCTAATGACCCATAGAGGAATGATCATCCATCTAATGTCCCATAGGAGGAATGATAATCCATCTAATGTCCCATAGGAGGAATGATCATCCATCTAATGACCCATAGGAGGAATGATAATCCATCTAATGTCCCATAGGAGGAATGATCATCCATCTAATGACCCATAGGAGGAATGATAATCCATCTAATGTCCCATAGGAGGAATGATCATCCATCTAATGACCCATAGGAGGAATGATAATCCATCTAATGTCCCATAGGAGGAATGATCATCCATCTAATGACCCATAGGAGGAATGATAATCCATCTAATGTCCCATAGGAGGAATGATCATCCATCTAATGTCCCATAGGAGGAATGATAATCCATCTAATGTCCCATAGGAGGAATGATCATCCATCTAATGTCCCATAGGAGGAATGATCATCATGTCATCCATCTGATGTCCCGTAGGAGGAATGATCATCCATCTAATGTCCCATAGGAGGAATGATCATCCATCTAATGTCCCATAGGAGGAATGATCATCCATCTAATGACCCGTAGGAGGAATGATCATCCATCTAATGTCCCATAGGAGGAATGATCATCCATCTAATGTCCCATAGGAGGAATGATCATCATGTCATCCATCTAATGTCCCATAGGAGGAATGATCATCCATCTAATGTCCCATAGGAGGAATGATCATCATGTCATCCATCTAATGTCCCATAGGAGGAATGATCATCCATCTAATGTCCCATAGGAGGAATGAGCTTTGCTGTGCCAAGGCCTATAGAACCAGAAGAAAGGCATTGGCAGGTCTAGAGTTGTTGCTGCCCCGGTGTGTATGTGTCTGTGTGTGTCTGTGTGTGTGTGGCTCCCTTGTGGCTCCCTTGTAGCTCCCGTGTATATCCCTTGTGGCTCCCTTGTGGCTCCCTTGTGGCTCCCTTGTGGCTCCCTTGCGGCTCCCTTGCGGCTCCCTTGTGGCTCCCTTGTGGCCCCCTTGTAGCCCCCTTGTAGCACCATGTGGACTCAGCTCTAGCATAAATCATAGATGTTTACACAGGTAGAGCTAGATCACACACAGGGAATAGAAACTCCACCAGCTCTACATTATTGATGAAACACAGCAGCAGAATAGAGCCGCAGCAGCCAAACAGTCAGATGCCTTTGTTTATCTCAATATCAGACCAGAGAGAGAGAGAGAGAGAAAGAGAGAGAGAGAGAGAGAGAGAAAGAGAGAGAGAGAGAGAGAGAGAGAGAGAGAGAGAGAGAGAGAGAGAGAGAGAGAGAGAGAGAGAGAGAGAGAGAGAGAGAGAGAGATCCACTAATAATAAAAACTCAAAAAAGAGCAATTAAGTTTTGGAAGCATCTAAAATACAGTGACCTCCTCTCATATCATTACCAAGCCCTGCAATGCCAAGAGCCGAGCAAAGAAAAGAGTCCCCTCATCCAGCTGGTCCTGGGGCTGAGTTCACAAACCTGTTCTACTAACACACTGAAGCCTCAGGACCAGAACATCCAATCAATCAGAATAAACCAAATTACAACACAGTCAAAACAAAACTACATTGTTTACTGGAAAACACAAGCACAAGGCAAAATGCAGTGCTATCTGGCCCTAAATCCACAGTACACCGTGGCTAAATATTTGACCATGGTTACTGATCAAAACCTTAGAAAAACCTTGACAATGTACAGGCACTAGTGAGCACAGCCTTGCCATTGAGAAGGGTAGACACAGGAAAACCTGGCTCCCTGTAGAGGAAAGGCTGTGCAACCACTGCACAACAGCAGAACCTGAGACGGAGCTGCATTTCCTGACAAAATGTCAAAAATATAAAACAATTAGAGAGTGTCATTTCCCCAAATTTGAAACCCTTATTCAAGGTTTCAAAGACCTCTCTGATGAGGATAGGCTACCCGTCCTGTTGGGGGAGGATGCAGAGAGCTGTGGGTTGGCAGCGCACTACATTGCTGCCTGCCATAAGTTGAGGGACAGTGTCTGACAGACCAATCAACCTGCACATGTCCTCTACTGTATGCTTATTGTTATTGTTGAATGTGGTTATTCTGACCCTTGGTTATTGTTGTTACTGTTGTCCCGTTGACAATTTTGATTCTCATTATTTTCATATTGTAAATATCCAAAATAAGCTTTGGCAACATGTGCATTGTTACGTCATGCCAATAAAGAAAATTGAATTGAATTGAAATTGAAATTGAAATTGAGAGAGAGAGAGAGAGAGTCATGCGCAACATGAGTTCCTGATATATTCATATTTTTTGGTTTTTAGAATGAGATAAACACTCTAATCGAAAAAGAATTCCAGACAAGTGATGAACAACAACTCTATTCATTCAGAATAGAAAAAGTAACTTTGCACCTCAAGTTAAGAAGCTTTGACTCTAGCTAGCTAGCTACACAACAAAGAACTAGCCAGCAGACTAACAAGCTGCCATGGATACCATGAGGGATGAGTTCACCAGACTGGAGGGGGGAGGTGGTCCTCCTCACCACCATGGATACCATGAGGGATGAGTTCACCAGACTGGAGGGGGGAGGTGGTCCTCCTCACCACCATGGATACCATGAGGGATGAGTTCACCAGACTGGAGGGGGAGGTGGTCCTCCTCACCACCATGGATACCATGAGGGATGAGTTCACCAGACTGGAGGGGGAGGTGGTCCTCCTCACCACCATGGATACCATGAGGGATGAGTTCACCAGACTGGAGGGGGAGGTGGTCCTCCTCACCACCATGGATACCATGAGGGATGAGTTCACCAGACTGGAGGGGGAGGTGGTCCTCCTCACCACCATGGATACCATGAGGGATGAGTTCACCAGACTGGAGGGGGAGGTGGTCCTCCTCACCACCATGGATACCATGAGGGATGAGTTCACCAGACTGGAGGGGGAGGTGGTCCTCCTCACCACCATGGATACCATGAGGGATGAGTTCACCAGACTGGAGGGGGGAGGTGGTCCTCCTCACCACCATGGATACCATGAGGGATGAGTTCACCAGACTGGAGGGGGAGGTGGTCCTCCTCACCACCATGGATACCATGAGGGATGAGTTCACCAGACTGGAGGGGGAGGTGGTCCTCCTCACCACCATGGATACCATGAGGGATGAGTTCACCAGACTGGAGGGGGAGGTGGTCCTCCTCACCACCATGGATACCATGAGGGATGAGTTCACCAGACTGGAGGGGGAGGTGGTCCTCCTCACCACCATGGATACCATGAGGGATGAGTTCACCAGACTGGAGGGGGAGGTGGTCCTCCTCACCACCATGGATACCATGAGGGATGAGTTCACCAGACTGGAGGGGGAGGTGGTCCTCCTCACCACCATGGATACCATGAGGGATGAGTTCACCAGACTGGAGGGGGAGGTGGTCCTCCTCACCGCCATGGATACCATGAGGGATGAGTTCACCAGACTGGAGGGGGAGGTGGTCCTCCTCACCACCATGGATACCATGAGGGATGAGTTCACCAGACTGGAGGGGGGAGGTGGTCCTCCTCACCACCATGGATACCATGAGGGATGAGTTCACCAGACTGGAGGGGGGAGGTGGTCCTCCTCACCACCATGGATACCATGAGGGATGAGTTCACCAGACTGGAGGGGGAGGTGGTCCTCCTCACCACCATGGATACCATGAGGGATGAGTTCACCAGACTGGAGGGGGAGGTGGTCCTCCTCACCACCATGGATACCATGAGGGATGAGTTCACCAGACTGGAGGGGGAGGTGGTCCTCCTCACCACCATGGATACCATGAGGGATGAGTTCACCAGACTGGAGGGGGAGGTGGTCCTCCTCACCACCATGGATACCATGAGGGATGAGTTCACCAGACTGGAGGGGGAGGTGGTCCTCCTCACCACCATGGATACCATGAGGGATGAGTTCACCAGACTGGAGGGGGGAGGTGGTCCTCCTCACCACCATGGATACCATGAGGGATGAGTTCACCAGACTGGAGGGGGAGGTGGTCCTCCTCATCACCATGGATACCATGAGGGATGAGTTCACCAGACTGGAGGGGGATGTGGTCCTCCTCACCACCATGGATACCATGAGGGATGAGTTCACCAGACTGGAGGGGGAGGTGGTCCTCCTCACCACCATGGATACCATGAGGGATGAGTTCACCAGACTGGAGGGGGGAGGTGGTCCTCCTCACCACCATGGATACCATGAGGGATGAGTTCACCAGACTGGAGGGGGGAGGTGGTCCTCCTCACCACCATGGATACCATGAGGGATGAGTTCACCAGACTGGAGGGGGAGGTGGTCCTCCTCACCACCATGGATACCATGAGGGATGAGTTCACCAGACTGGAGGGGGAGGTGGTCCTCCTCACCACCATGGATACCATGAGGGATGAGTTCACCAGACTGGAGGGGGAGGTGGTCCTCCTCACCACCATGGATACCATGAGGGATGAGTTCACCAGACTGGAGGGGGAGGTGGTCCTCCTCACCACCATGGATACCATGAGGGATGAGTTCACCAGACTGGAGGGGGGAGGTGGTCCTCCTCACCACCATGGATACCATGAGGGATGAGTTCACCAGACTGGAGTGGGAGGTGGTCCTCCTCACCACCATGGATACCATGAGGGATGAGTTCACCAGACTGGAGGGGGAGGTGGTCCTCCTCACCACCATGGATACCATGAGGGATGAGTTCACCAGACTGGAGGGGGAGGTGGTCCTCCTCACCACCATGGATACCATGAGGGATGAGTTCACCAGACTGGAGGGGGAGGTGGTCCTCCTCACCACCATGGATACCATGAGGGATGAGTTCACCAGACTGGAGGGGGGAGGTGGTCCTCCTCACCACCATGGATACCATGAGGGATGAGTTCACCAGACTGGAGGGGGATGTGGTCCTGCTCAGGGAGAGCAAACAGCAACATTCTCCTTCAGCAATGAAGGTGTAAATTTGGCCGTTTGGAACATAAACTTCATATTTGACAAATTAGTCTCCTTGGCTAATCTAAAGAAGCATAAGAGCAAAACAGAAATAACAGATAATGAAAAATGGTTTGATAATGATTGCAAAAATCTAAGAAAGTCATTGAGGGATATATCTAATCAAAAACACAGAGAACCAGACAATAAAAATATACACCTTCAATATGGGGAAACACTGAAGCAATACAAACACACCCTAAGAACCAAAAAGGAACAGCACATTAGAAATCAGCTGGATGGAACTGAGGAATCCATAGAATCAAACCACTTCTGGGAGAATTGGAATAAATTAAACAAACCTCATCAGGAGGAATTGGCTCTCCAAAATGGGGATATGTGGAGAAATCACTTTGCAAACCTCTACAGCAATATAACAAAGAGCCCAGAACAAAAATATATACAAGAAAAATTACAAATCCTTGAATCAGCAGTCAAAGACTATCAGAATTATGTGGATACTCCAATTACAGAAGAATAATTATTGGAAAAACTATGCACACGCCAACCCAAAAAGGTCTGTGGTGCTGATGGTATTTTAAATGAAATGATCAAATATACAGACCACAAATTCAAATTGGCTATACTCAAACTCTTCGACATTATCCTCACTGCAGGTATTTTCCCCGATATTTGGAACCAGGGATTGATCACCCCAATCTATAAAAATGGAGACGAATTTGACCCAAATAATTACAGAGGAATTTGCGTTAACAGCAACTTGGGGGAAATTCTCTGCAGTATCATAAATAGCAGACTGCATCACTTCCTTGACGAACACAACGTCCTGAGCAGAAGCCAGATTGGATTTCTACAAAATGATCATACAACAGACCACATTTCCACCCTCCACACTCTAATTGACCAACAAGTAAACCAAAACAAAGGCAAAATCTACTCGTGTTTTGTAGATTTCAAGAAAGCATTTGATTCAATTTGGCACAAGGGTCTTTTTTGAATAAACTAATAGAAAGTGGTATTGGAGGGAAAACATATGATGTTATTAAATCAATGTACACTAAAAACAAATGTGCAGTTAAAATTGGTAACAAGCAAACAGACTTCTTCTCTCAGGGACATGGAGTGAAACAGGGCTGTCCAATAAGTCCAACACTATTTAACATCTACATTAATTACTTGGTAAAAACATTAGAAGAATCGGCAGCACCTGGTCTCACCCTGCACAACACTGATATCAAGTGTCTGCTGTATGCAGATGACCTGGTGCTGCTGTCTCCCACTAAAGAGGGTCTGCTGTAGACAGATGACCTGATGCTGCTGTCTCCCACTAAAGAGGGTCTGCTGTACACAGATGACCTGGTGCTGCTGTCTCACACTAAAGAGGGTCTGCTGTAGACAGATGACCTGGTGCTGCTGTCTCCCACTAAAGAGGGTCTGCTGTAGACAGATGACCTGGTGCTGTTGTCTCCCACTAAAGAGGGTCTGCTGTACACAGATGACCTGGTGCTGCTGTCTCCCACTAAAGAGGGTCTGCTGTAAACAGATGACCTGGTGCTGCTGTCTCCCACTAAAGAGGGTCTGCTGTAGACAGATGACCTGATGCTGCTGTCTCCCACTAAAGAGGGTCTGCTGTAGACAGATGACCTGGTGCTGCTGTCTCCCACTAAAGAGGGTCTGCTGTAGACAGATGACCTGGTGCTGCTGTCTCCCACTAAAGAGGGTCTGCTGTAGACAGATGACCTGGTGCTGCTGTCTCCCACTAAAGAGGGTCTGCTGTAGACAGATGACCTGGTGCTGCTGTCTCCCACTAAAGAGGGTCTGCTGTAGACAGATGACCTGGTGCTGCTGCCTCCCACTAAAGAGGGTCTGCTGTACGCAGATGACCTGGTGCTGCTGTCTCCCACTAAAGAGGGTCTGCTGTAGACAGATGACCTGGTGCTGCTGTCTCCCACTAAAGAGGGTCTGCTGTAGACAGATGACCTGGTGCTGTTGTCTCCCACTAAAGAGGGTCTGCTGTACGCAGATGACCTGGTGCTGCTGTCTCCCACTAAAGAGGGTCTGCTGTAGACAGATGATCTGGTGCTGCTGTCTCCCACTAAAGAGGGTCTGCTGTACGCAGATGACCTGGTGCTGCTGTCTCCCACTAAAGAGGGTCTGCTGTAGACAGATGACCTGGTGCTGCTGTCTCCCACTAAAGAGGGTCTGCTGTAGACAGATGACCTGGTGCTGCTGTCTCCCACTAAAGAGGGTCTGCTGTAGACAGATGACCTGGTGCTGCTGTCTCCCACTAAAGAGGGTCTGCTGTAGACAGATGACCTGGTGCTGCTGTCTCCCACTAAAGAGGGTCTGCTGTACACAGATGACCTGGTGCTGCTGTCTCCCACTAAAGAGGGTCTGCTGTACACAGATGACCTGGTGCTGCTGTCTCCCACTAAAGAGGGTCTGCTGTAGACAGATGACCTGGTGCTGCTGTCTCCCACTAAAGAGGGTCTGCTGTACACAGATGACCTGGTGCTGCTGTCTCCCACTAAAGAGGGTCTGCTGTATGCAGATGACCTGGTGCTGCTGTCTCCCACTAAAGAGGGTCTGCTGTACGCAGATGACCTGGTGCTGCTGTCTCCCACTAAAGAGGGTCTGCTGTAGACAGATGACCTGGTGCTGCTGTCTCCCACTAAAGAGGGTCTGCTGTAGACAGATGACCTGGTGCTGCTGTCTCCCACTAAAGAGGGTCTGCTGTACGCAGATGACCTGGTGCTGCTGTCTCCCACTAAAGAGGGGTTACAGCAGCACCTAGATCGTCTTCACAGGTTCTGTCAGTCCTGAGCTCTGACCGTTCATCACAGGTTCTGTCACACCTGGGCTCTGACCGTTAACCACAGGTTCTGTCAGACCTGGGCTCTGACCGTTAACCACAGGTTCTGTTAGACCTGGGCTCTGACCGTTAACCACAGGTTCTGTCAGACCTGGGCTCTGACCGTTAACCACAGGTTCTGTCTGGACTCTGACCGTTAATCACAGGTTCTGTCTGGGCTCTGACCGTTAATCACAGGTTCTGTCTGGGCTCTGACCGTTAACCACAGGTTCTGTTAGACCTGGGCTCTGACCGTTAACCACAGGTTCTGTTAGACCTGGGCTCTGACCGTTAATCACAGGTTCTGTCTGGGCTCTGACAGTTAATCACAGGTTCTGTCAGACCTGGGCTCTGACCGTTAACCACAGGTTCTGTCAGTCCTGGGCTCTGACCGTTAATCACAGGTTCTGTCTGGGCTCTGACCGTTAATCACAGGTTCTGTCAGACCTGGGCTCTGACCGTTAATCACAGGTTCTGTCTGGGCTCTGACCGTTAATCACAGGTTCTGTCAGACCTGGGCTCTGATCGTTAATCACTTGTTCTGTCTGGGCTCTGACCGTTAATCACAGGTTCTGTCAGACCTGGGCTCTGACCGTTAATCACAGGTTCTGTCTGGGCTCTGACCGTTAACCACAGGTTCTGTCTGGACTCTGACCGTTAACCACAGGTTCTGTCAGTCCTGGGCTCTGACCGTTAATCACAGGTTCTGTCTGGGCTCTGACAGTTAATCACAGGTTCTGTCAGACCTGGGCTCTGACCGTTAACCACAGGTTCTGTCTGACCTGGGCTCTGACCGTTAACCACAGGTTCTGTTAGACCTGGGCTCTGACCGTTAACCACAGGTTCTGTTAGACCTGGGCTCTGACCGTTAACCACAGGTTCTGTCAGACCTGGGCTCTGACCGTTAACCACAGGTTCTGTCAGACCTGGGCTCTGACCGTTAACCACAGGTTCTGTTAGACCTGGGCTCTGACCGTTAATCACAGGTTCTGTCTGGGCTCTGACCGTTAATCACAGTTTCTGTCAGACCTGGCCTCTGACCGTTAATCACTTGTTCTGTCTGGGCTCTGACTGTTAATCACAGGTTCTGTCAGACCTGGGCTCTGACCGTTAACCACAGGTTCTGTCTGGGCTCTGACCGTTAACCACAGGTTCTGTCTGAACTCTGACCGTTAACCACAGGTTCTGTCAGACCTGGGCTCTGACCGTTAACCACAGGTTCTGTCTGACCTGGGCTCTGACCATTAATCACAGGTTCTGTCTGGGCTCTGACCGTTAATCACAGGTTCTGTCAGACCTGGGCTCTGACCGTTAACCACAGGTTCTGTTAGACCTGGGCTCTGACCGTTCATCACAGGTTCTGTCTGACCTGGGCTCTGACCGTTCATCACAGGTTCTGTCTGGGCTCTGACCGTTAACCACAGGTTCTGTCTGGGCTCTGACCGTTAATCACAGGTTCTGTCAGACCTGGGCTCTGACCGTTAATCACAGGTTCTGTCAGACCTGGGCTCTGACCGTTAACCACAGGTTCTGTCAGACCTGGGCTCTGACCGTTAATCACAGGTTCTGTCAGTCCTGGACTCTGACCGTTAACCACAGGTTCTGTCAGTCCTGGGCTCTGACCGTTAACCACAGGTTCTGTCAGACCTGGGCTCTGACCGTTAACCACAGGTTCTGTCTGGGCTCTGACCGTTAATCACAGGTTCTGTCAGGGCTCTGACCGTTAATCACATGTTCTGTCTGGGCTCTGACCGTTAACCACAGGTTCTGTCTGGACTCTGACCGTTAACCACAGGTTGTGTCAGTCCTGGGCTCTGACCGTTAATCACAGGTTCTGTCTGGGCTCTGACAGTTAATCACAGGTTCTGTCAGACCTGGGCTCTGACCGTTAACCACAGGTTCTGTCTGACCTGGGCTCTGACCGTTAACCACAGGTTCTGTTAGACCTGGGCTCTGACCGTTAACCACAGGTTCTGTCAGACCTGGGCTCTGACCGTTAACCATAGGTTCTGTCAGACCTGGGCTCTGACCGTTAACCACAGGTTCTGTCTGGGCTCTGACCGTTAATCACAGGTTCTGTCAGACCTGGGCTCTGACCGTTAACCACAGGTTCTGTCAGACCTGGGCTCTGACCGTTAATCACAGGTTCTGTCAGACCTGGGCTCTGACCGTTAACCACAGGTTCTGTCTGGGCTCTGACCGTTAACCACAGGTTCTGTCAGACCTGGGCTCTGACCGTTAACCACAGGTTCTGTCTGACCTGGGCTCTGACCATTAATCACAGGTTCTGTCTGGGCTCTGACCGTTAATCACAGGTTCTGTCAGTCCTGGGCTCTGACCGTTAATCACAGGTTCTGTCAGACCTGGGCTCTGACCGTTAATCACAGGTTCTGACAGACCTGGGCTCTGACCGTTAATCACAGGTTCTGTCAGACCTGGGCTCTGACCGTTCATCACAGGTTCTGTCAGACCTGGGCTCTGACCGTTAACCACAGGTTCTGTCAGACCTGGGCTCTGACCGTTAACCACAGGTTCTGTCTGACCTGGGCTCTGACCGTTAACCACAGGTTCTGTCAGTCCTGGGCTCTGACCGTTAATCACAGGTTCTGTCAGACCTGGGCTCTGACCGTTAATCACAGGTTCTGTCAGACCTGGGCTCTGACTGTTAATCACAGGTTCTGTCTGGGCTCTGACCGTTAACCACAGGTTCTGTCAGACCTGGGCTCTGACTGTTAATCACAGGTTCTGTCTGGACTCTGACCGTTAACCACAGGTTCTGTCAGTCCTGGGCTCTGACCGTTAATCACAGGTTCTGTCAGACCTGGGCTTTGACCGTTAATCACAGGTTTGTCAGACCTGGCCTCTGACCGTTAACCACAGGTTCTGTCAGACCTGGGCTCTGACCGTTAACCACAGGTTCTGTCAGACCTGGGCTCTGACCGTTAATCACAGGTTCTGTCAGTCCTGGGCTCTGACCGTTAACCACAGGTTCTGTCAGACCTGGGCTCTGACCGTTAATCACAGGTTCTGTCAGTCCTGGGCTCTGACCGTTAACCACAGGTTCTGTCAGACCTGGGCTCTGACCGTTAATCACAGGTTCTGTCAGACCTGGGCTCTGACCGTTAACCACAGGTTCTGTCAGACCTGGGCTCTGACCGTTAATCACAGGTTCTGTCAGTCCTGGACTCTGACCGTTAACCACAGGTTCTGTTAGACCTGGGCTCTGACCGTTAATCACAGGTTCTGTCTGGGCTCTGACCGTTAATCACAGTTTCTGTCAGACCTGGCCTCTGACCGTTAATCACTTGTTCTGTCTGGGCTCTGACTGTTAATCACAGGTTCTGTCAGACCTGGGCTCTGACCGTTAACCACAGGTTCTGTCTGGGCTCTGACCGTTAACCACAGGTTCTGTCTGAACTCTGACCGTTAACCACAGGTTCTGTCAGACCTGGGCTCTGACCGTTAACCACAGGTTCTGTCTGACCTGGGCTCTGACCATTAATCACAGGTTCTGTCTGGGCTCTGACCGTTAATCACAGGTTCTGTCAGACCTGGGCTCTGACCGTTAACCACAGGTTCTGTTAGACCTGGGCTCTGACCGTTCATCACAGGTTCTGTCTGACCTGGGCTCTGACCGTTCATCACAGGTTCTGTCTGGGCTCTGACCGTTAACCACAGGTTCTGTCTGGGCTCTGACCGTTAATCACAGGTTCTGTCAGACCTGGGCTCTGACCGTTAATCACAGGTTCTGTCAGACCTGGGCTCTGACCGTTAACCACAGGTTCTGTCAGACCTGGGCTCTGACCGTTAATCACAGGTTCTGTCAGACCTGGGCTCTGACCGTTAACCACAGGTTCTGTCAGACCTGGGCTCTGACCGTTAATCACAGGTTCTGTCAGACCTGGGCTCTGACCGTTAACCACAGGTTCTGTCAGACCTGGGCTCTGACCATTAACCACAGGTTCTGTCAGACCTGGGCTCTGACCGTTAATCACAGGT
This sequence comes from Salmo salar, assembly GCF_965601325.2. Classification (NCBI taxonomy): domain Eukaryota; kingdom Metazoa; phylum Chordata; class Actinopteri; order Salmoniformes; family Salmonidae; genus Salmo; species Salmo salar. The sequence continues at coordinate 81,639,097 of NC_138307.1, read as the reverse complement.
TCTGTCAGACCTGGGCTCTGACCGTTAACCACAGGTTCTGTCTGGGCTCTGACCGTTAACCACAGGTTCTGTCAGACCTGGGCTCTGACCGTTAACCACAGGTTCTGTCTGACCTGGGCTCTGACCATTAATCACAGGTTCTGTCTGGGCTCTGACCGTTAATCACAGGTTCTGTCAGTCCTGGGCTCTGACCGTTAATCACAGGTTCTGTCAGACCTGGGCTCTGACCGTTAATCACAGGTTCTGTCAGACCTGGGCTCTGACCGTTAATCACAGGTTCTGTCAGACCTGGGCTCTGACCGTTCATCACAGGTTCTGTCAGACCTGGGCTCTGACCGTTAACCACAGGTTCTGTCAGACCTGGGCTCTGACCGTTCATCACAGGTTCTGTCAGACCTGGGCTCTGACCGTTAACCACAGGTTCTGTCAGACCTGGGCTCTGACCGTTAACCACAGGTTCTGTCAGACCTGGGCTCTGACCGTTAACCACAGGTTCTGTCTGACCTGGGCTCTGACCGTTAACCACAGGTTCTGTCAGTCCTGGGCTCTGACCGTTAATCACAGGTTCTGTCAGACCTGGGCTCTGACCGTTAATCACAGGTTCTGTCAGACCTGGGCTCTGACTGTTAATCACAGGTTCTGTCTGGGCTCTGACCGTTAACCACAGGTTCTGTCAGACCTGGGCTCTGACTGTTAATCACAGGTTCTGTCTGGACTCTGACCGTTAACCACAGGTTCTGTCAGTCCTGGGCTCTGACCGTTAATCACAGGTTCTGTCAGACCTGGGCTTTGACCGTTAATCACAGGTTTGTCAGACCTGGCCTCTGACCGTTAACCACAGGTTCTGTCAGACCTGGGCTCTGACCGTTAACCACAGGTTCTGTCAGACCTGGGCTCTGACCGTTAATCACAGGTTCTGTCAGTCCTGGGCTCTGACCGTTAACCACAGGTTCTGTCAGACCTGGGCTCTGACCGTTAATCACAGGTTCTGTCAGTCCTGGGCTCTGACCGTTAACCACAGGTTCTGTCAGACCTGGGCTCTGACCGTTAATCACAGGTTCTGTCAGACCTGGGCTCTGACCGTTAACCACAGGTTCTGTCAGACCTGGGCTCTGACCGTTAATCACAGGTTCTGTCAGTCCTGGACTCTGACCGTTAACCACAGGTTCTGTCAGACCTGGGCTCTGACCGTTAATCACAGGTTCTGTCAGACCTGGGCTCTGACCGTTAACCACAGGTTCTGTCTGGGCTCTGACCGTTAACCACAGGTTCTGTCAGACCTGGGCTCTGACCGTTAACCACAGGTTCTGTCTGACCTGGGCTCTGACCATTAATCACAGGTTCTGTCTGGGCTCTGACCGTTAATCACAGGTTCTGTCAGTCCTGGGCTCTGACCGTTAATCACAGGTTCTGTCAGACCTGGGCTCTGACCGTTAATCACAGGTTCTGTCAGACCTGGGCTCTGACCGTTAATCACAGGTTCTGTCAGACCTGGGCTCTGACCGTTCATCACAGGTTCTGTCAGACCTGGGCTCTGACCGTTAACCACAGGTTCTGTCAGACCTGGGCTCTGACCGTTAACCACAGGTTCTGTCAGACCTGGGCTCTGACCGTTAACCACAGGTTCTGTCAGTCCTGGGCTCTGACCGTTAATCACAGGTTCTGTCAGACCTGGGCTCTGACCGTTAATCACAGGTTCTGTCAGTCCTGGGCTCTGACCGTTAACCACAGGTTCTGTCAGACCTGGGCTCTGACCGTTAATCACAGGTTCTGTCAGACCTGGGCTCTGACCGTTAACCACAGGTTCTGTCAGACCTGGGCTCTGACCGTTAATCACAGGTTCTGTCAGTCCTGGACTCTGACCGTTAACCACAGGTTCTGTCTGGGCTCTGACCGTTAACCACAGGTTCTGTTAGACCTGGGCTCTGACCGTTAATCACAGGTTCTGTCAGACCTGGGCTCTGACTGTTAATCACAGGTTCTGTCTGGGCTCTGACCGTTAACCACAGGTTCTGTCAGACCTGGGCTCTGACTGTTAATCACAGGTTCTGTCTGGGCTCTGACCGTTAATCACATGTTCTGTCAGACCTGGGCTCTGACCGTTAATCACAGGTTCTGTCTGGGCTCTGACCGTTAACCACAGGTTCTGTCTGGACTCTGACCGTTAACCACAGGTTCTGTCAGTCCTGGGCTCTGACCGTTAATCACAGGTTCTGTCTGGGCTCTGACAGTTAATCACAGGTTCTGTCAGACCTGGGCTCTGACCGTTAACCACAGGTTCTGTCAGACCTGGGCTCTGACCGTTAACCATAGGTTCTGTCAGACCTGGGCTCTGACCGTTAACCACAGGTTCTGTCTGGGCTCTGACCGTTAATCACAGGTTCTGTCAGACCTGGGCTCTGACCGTTAACCACAGGTTCTGTCAGACCTGGGCTCTGACCGTTAATCACAGGTTCTGTCAGACCTGGGCTCTGACCGTTAATCACAGGTTCTGTCAGACCTGGGCTCTGACCGTTAATCACAGGTTCTGTCAGACCTGGGCTCTGACCGTTAACCACAGGTTCTGTCTGACCTGGGCTCTGACCATTAATCACAGGTTCTGTCTGGGCTCTGACCGTTAATCACAGGTTCTGTCAGACCTGGGCTCTGACCGTTAACCACAGGTTCTGTTAGACCTGGGCTCTGACCGTTCATCACAGGTTCTGTCAGACCTGGGCTCTGACCGTTCATCACAGGTTCTGTCTGACCTGGGCTCTGACCGTTAACCACAGGTTCTGTCAGACCTGGGCTCTGACCGTTAATCACAGGTTCTGTCAGACCTGGGCTCTGACCGTTAATCACAGGTTCTGTCAGTCCTGGACTCTGACCGTTAACCACAGGTTCTGTCAGTCCTGGGCTCTGACCGTTAATCACAGGTTCTGTCTGACCTGGGCTCTGACCGTTAACCACAGGTTCTGTCAGACCTGGGCTCTGACCGTTAACCACAGGTTCTGTCAGACCTGGGCTCTGACCGTTAATCACAGGTTCTGTCAGTCCTGGGCTCTGACCGTTAACCACAGGTTCTGTCAGACCTGGGCTCTGACCGTTAATCACAGGTTCTGTCAGACCTGGGCTCTGACCGTTAACCACAGGTTCTGTCAGTCCTGGGCTCTGACCGTTAACCACAGGTTCTGTCAGTCCTGGGCTCTGACCGTTAATCACAGGTTCTGTCAGACCTGGCCTCTGACCGTTAACCACAGGTTCTGTCAGACCTGGGCTCTGACCGTTAACCACAGGTTCTGTCAGACCTGGGCTCTGACCGTTAATCACAGGTTCTGTCAGTCCTGGGCTCTGACCGTTAACCACAGGTTCTGTCAGACCTGGGCTCTGACCGTTAACCACAGGTTCTGTCAGTCCTGGGCTCTGACCATTAACCACAGGTTCTGTCAGACCTGGGCTCTGACCGTTAATCACAGGTTCTGTCAGACCTGGGCTCTGACCATTAACCACAGGTTCTGTCAGACCTGGGCTCTGACCGTTAACCACAGGTTCTGTCAGACCTGGGCTCTGACCGTTAACCACAGGTTCTGTCAGACCTGGGCTCTGACTGTTAATCACAGGTTCTGTTAGACCTGGGCTCTGACCGTTAACCACAGGTTCTGTCAGACCTGGGCTCTGACTGTTAACCACAGGTTCTGTTAGACCTGGGCTCTGACCGTTAACCACAGGTTCTGTCAGACCTGGGCTCTGACTGTTAATCACAGGTTCTGTCTGGGCTCTGACCGTTAACCACAGGTTCTGTCAGACCTGGGCTCTGACTGTTAATCACAGGTTCTGTCTGGGCTCTGACCGTTAATCACATGTTCTGTCAGACCTGGGCTCTGACCGTTAATCACAGGTTCTGTCTGGGCTCTGACCGTTAACCACAGGTTCTGTCTGGACTCTGACCGTTAACCACAGGTTCTGTCAGTCCTGGGCTCTGACCGTTAATCACAGGTTCTGTCTGGGCTCTGACAGTTAATCACAGGTTCTGTCAGACCTGGGCTCTGACCGTTAACCACAGGTTCTGTTAGACCTGGGCTCTGACCGTTAACCACAGGTTCTGTCAGACCTGGGCTCTGACCGTTAACCATAGGTTCTGTCAGACCTGGGCTCTGACCGTTAACCACAGGTTCTGTCTGGGCTCTGACCGTTAATCACAGGTTCTGTCAGACCTGGGCTCTGACCGTTAACCACAGGTTCTGTCAGACCTGGGCTCTGACCGTTAATCACAGGTTCTGTCAGACCTGGGCTCTGACCGTTAACCACAGGTTCTGTCTGACCTGGGCTCTGACCATTAATCACAGGTTCTGTCTGGGCTCTGACCGTTAATCACAGGTTCTGTCAGACCTGGGCTCTGACCGTTAACCACAGGTTCTGTTAGACCTGGGCTCTGACCGTTCATCACAGGTTCTGTCAGACCTGGGCTCTGACCGTTCATCACAGGTTCTGTCTGACCTGGGCTCTGACCGTTAACCACAGGTTCTGTCAGACCTGGGCTCTGACCGTTAATCACAGGTTCTGTCAGACCTGGGCTCTGACCGTTAATCACAGGTTCTGTCAGTCCTGGACTCTGACCGTTAACCACAGGTTCTGTCAGTCCTGGGCTCTGACCGTTAATCACAGGTTCTGTCAGACCTGGGCTCTGACCGTTAACCACAGGTTCTGTCAGACCTGGGCTCTGACCGTTAATCACAGGTTCTGTCAGTCCTGGGCTCTGACCGTTAACCACAGGTTCTGTCAGACCTGGGCTCTGACCGTTAATCACAGGTTCTGTCAGACCTGGGCTCTGACCGTTAACCACAGGTTCTGTCAGTCCTGGGCTCTGACCGTTAACCACAGGTTCTGTCAGTCCTGGGCTCTGACCGTTAATCACAGGTTCTGTCAGACCTGGCCTCTGACCGTTAACCACAGGTTCTGTCAGACCTGGGCTCTGACCGTTAACCACAGGTTCTGTCAGACCTGGGCTCTGACCGTTAATCACAGGTTCTGTCAGTCCTGGGCTCTGACCGTTAACCACAGGTTCTGTCAGACCTGGGCTCTGACCGTTAACCACAGGTTCTGTCAGACCTGGACTCTGACCGTTAATCACAGGTTCTGTCAGTCCTGGGCTCTGACCATTAACCACAGGTTCTGTCAGACCTGGGCTCTGACCGTTAATCACAGGTTCTGTCAGACCTGGGCTCTGACCATTAACCACAGGTTCTGTCAGACCTGGGCTCTGACCGTTAACCACAGGTTCTGTCAGACCTGGGCTCTGACCGTTAACCACAGGTTCTGTCAGTCCTGGGCTCTGACCATTAACCACAGGTTCTGTCAGACCTGGGCTCTGACCGTTAATCACAGGTTCTGTCAGACCTGGGCTCTGACCGTTAACCACAGGTTCTGTCAGACCTGGGCTCTGACCGTTTACCTAAAAAAACCAAATATAATGATATTCCAAAAAAGGTCTGGAAATCAGGATGACAAATATAAATTCTATTTGGACACAGTTCTATTAGAACACACCATTGGAAAGACACCACAAAAAATCTAAGTAAACTTCAATGCTATTTGTCTCTAAACAGACAGTACATGGTGGCAGACTATCTGACCACTGTGACTGATAGAAAACTGAGGAAAACACTGACCAGGTACAGACTCAGTGAGCACAGTCTGGCTATAGAGACTGGTCGTCACAGACAAACCTGGCTGCCCAGAGAGGGCAGTCTGGCTATAGAGACAGGTCGTCACAGACAAACCTGGCTGCCCAGAGAGGACAGTCTGGCTATAGAGACCGGTCGTCACAGACAAACCTGGCTGCCCAGAGAGGACAGTCTGGCTATAGAGACCGGTCGTCACAGACAAACCTGGCTGCCCAGAGAGGACAGTCTGGCTATAGAGACCGGTCGTCACAGACAAACCTGGCTGCCCAGAGAGGACAGTCTGACTATAGAGACAGGTCGTCACAGACAAACCTGGCTGTCCAGAGAGGGCAGTCTGGCTATAGAGACCGGTCGTCACAGACAAACCTGGCTGCCCAGAGAGGACAGTCTGGCTATAGAGACCGGTCGTCACAGACAAACCTGGCTGCCCAGAGAGGACAGTCTGGCTATAGAGACCGGTCGTCACAGACAAACCTGGCTGTCCAGAGAGGACAGTCTGGCTATAGAGACCGGTCGTCACAGACAAACCTGGCTGCCCAGAGAGGACAGTCTGGCTATAGAGACCGGTCGTCACAGACAAACCTGGCTGCCCAGAGAGGACAGTCTGGCTATAGAGACAGGTCGTCACAGACAAACCTGGCTGCCCAGAGAGGACAGTCTGGCTATAGAGACAGGTCGTCACAGACAAACCTGGCTGCCCAGAGAGGACAGTCTGGCTATAGAGACCGGTCGTCACAGACAAACCTGGCTGCCCAGAGAGGACAGTCTGGCTATAGAGACCGGTCGTCACAGACAAACCTGGCTGCCCAGAGAGGACAGTCTGGCTATAGAGACCGGTCGTCACAGACAAACCTGGCTGCCCAGAGAGGACAGTCTGGCTATAGAGACCGGTCGTCACAGACAAACCTGGCTGCCCAGAGAGGACAGTCTGGCTATAGAGACCGGTCGTCACCGGTCGTCTGCTCCAGGGGAGAGGTAGAGACAGAGCTGCATTTCCTATTACACTGTGACAAATACTCAGAAATAAGATAATATTTATTTCCCAAAATTATAATTCAATACAAAGAATTTGAAACTATAAAAGATGAAGACAAAATCTAATATTTATTGGGTGAAAAAGCCAAAATGTGCAGTTTTGTCAGCCACGTCATGTGTCTTCTCAGTCATGTTGACACTGGTCTACTACCATCACTTTAATGTATTGTTGTTCTGATTAATATTGTTGTTGTAATTGTTGTTAATGGTAATCCCATGTCCACTATTATTGATGTTGGTCCCACCATTTATTTATATATAAATATATATATATTTTATATATATATAAATATATATTTTTATTTTATTTAAATTTTTCGATATGTATACTTTGACAATGTAAGTAATAATGAACTTGCCATGTCAATAAAGTCAATTGAATTGAATTGAATTGAGAGAGAGCGAGAGAGAGAGAGAGAGCGAGAGAGAGAGAGAGAGAGAGAGAGAGAGACAGTTTGAGAGAATTTCACAGAATTCCACACACGCTCTAACACTCAATTCATATGGACCAACTAGTTCTACAGGAAAACCGTTCAATGACTGGAAGATCCATTCACCAAGGTGTTGTATTACATGATCACCAGTGAGTGGCTGTAGCACGACAGGTACATACAGTGGAGATGTAATGGAGGGTTTTGACTGAACTATGCTCATGTGAGGAGGAAACTTCTGATACCTGAAAGACTGTGTTAGCTCTAGACTTTAGCTCAGTGGGCTAACATCGTCTTGTCGTGTGTGTATGTATCCCGTCCCAGCCCCAGGTTTCCAGGCGTCTGGCTACAGCTTCCACAGCCATGAGTGGAGGAACGCCAAGCCCAGCCAGGGCAGCCTGTCCCCTGTCAGCACCCGCCAGAGACACAACATCCTGGCAGACCTCGGCCTCAGCGATGACGAATGGGACAGACCCACCGCCGGCGGGTACATTCAACCCTGTTCTCACCTTTAACCTCTGAACCTCTAACCCTTGACCTCTCAGCAACACCACCACTGGCCCTTTATCTTGCAACCCACTGTCAAACACCTCAGTCATATTTCAGTGATTGTTCTGAATTCCCTGCCGCTAAACATACACACACACACCGTACACAATGGCAGCCCAGAAACACTACAACTTTAAAGTACTATTAGTGAAATATTACTAGTATGTGTACATACTACTGATAATACAGCTGCTATTTGAACTTGACCTTGGCTAACAGCTGTTTGTGTTTGATAAAGAAGCTCTTTATAATTCAGTCATTAGCATATCTTCTATCATAAATCCCTTTTAGAAGCTTATGAATAAAGTACAAAAGGGGACAGGAAGTACAGAACACAGATTTGTTCTTCTTCCTGTGGACTGATATCAAAGCTTATCAAAGTTTCTGTACTATCAAAGCTGTTCTCTGTTCCTGTTTATAGTTTCCCCTCTGGCCTCAGATGTTCCCTCAGTTAATCTAGTTCTTTATGGAACATATCAGGGCTAAAGTGATAGCTTGGTATCCAATGGAGAATAATCATAGCTGAGGATGTGACTCAGCACAGTGGAAAAACTATCACTTTAGGCAGTATTGAAATCTTCAAAGAGATTCAAGTGTAAATGAAAGCAAAGCGCCCTTACAGAATTCTCTTTGAGCCCTGGTCAAATAGGTCTCGTGGTAGAATAGTGTATTGATCCCTAAGGGGGGTTATTGGTTTTGCTGAAGAATCACATCAACAAAAACAAGGAATAGGACAGAATAACTCCTCACATGACCTAAAGGATACATGTTCCTGGTTCATAACTATATACATGTTCCTGGTTCATAACTATATACATGTTCCTGGTTCATAACTATATACATGTTCCTGGTTCATAACTAGTGTGTTCATATATACATGTTCCTGGTTCATAACTAGTGTGTTAATATATACATGTTCCTGGTTCATAACTAGTGTGTTAATAGATACGTGTTCCTGGTTCATAACTAGTGTGTTAATAGATACATGTTCCTGGTTCATAACTAGTGTGTTAATAGATACATGTTCCTGGTTCATAACTAGTGTGTTAATATATACATGTTCCTGGTTCATAACTAGTGTGTTAATATATACATGTTCCTGGTTCATAACTAGTGTGTTAATAGATACATGTTCCTGGTTCATAACTAGTGTGTTAATAGATACATGTTCCTGGTTCATAACTAGTGTGTTAATAGATACATGTTCCTGGTTCATACTGTAACTAGTGTGTTAATATATACATGTTCCTGGTTCATAACTATATACATGTTCCTGGTTCATAACTAGTGTGTTAATGGATACATGTTCCTGGTTCATAACTAGTGTGTTAATAGATACATATTTCCTGGTTCATAACTAGTGTGTTAATAGATACATGTTCCTGGTTCATAACTAGTGTGTTAATATATACATGTTCCTGGTTCATAACTAGTGTGTTAATAGATACATATTCCTGGTTCATACTGTAACTAGTGTGTTAATGGATACATGTTCCTGGTTCATACTGTAACTAGTGTGTTAATAGATACATGTTCCTGGTTCATAACTAGTGTGTTAATATATACATGTTCCTGGTTCATAACTAGTGTGTTAATAGATACATGTTCCTGGTTCATAACTAGTGTGTTAATAGATACATATTTCCTGGTTCATAACTAGTGTGTTAATAGATACATGTTCCTGGTTCATAACTAGTGTGTTAATAGATACATGTTCCTGGTTCATACTGTAACTAGTGTGTTAATATATACATGTTCCTGGTTCATAACTAGTGTGTTAATAGATACATGTTCCTGGTTCATAACTAGTGTATTAATAGATACATGTTCCTGGTTCATAACTAGTGTGTTAATAGATACATGTTCCTGGTTCATAACTAGTGTATTAATGGATACATGTTCCTGGTTCATAACTAGTGTGTTAATAGATACATGTTCCTGGTTCATAACTAGTGTGTTAATAGATACATGTTCCTGGTTCATAACTAGTGTATATCTCTGGGGGGGGGGGGATTCTCCTCTATTGAGGGGGGGGGGGGGTTCTCCTTTATTGGGGGGGGGGGGATTCTCCTCTATTGGGGGGGGGGATTCTCCTCTATTGGGGGGGGGGGGGGGATTCTCCTCTATTGAGGGGGGGGGGTTCTCTTCTATTGAGGGGGGTTCTCCTCTATTGAGGGGGGGGGGGGGGGTTCTCCTCTATTGAGGGGGGGGGGGTTCTCCTCTATTGAGGGGGGGGGGTTCTCCTCTATTGAGGGGGGTTCTCCTCTATTGCTCAAAGATGATCATCAAGGAGGTACAGAGATTCACCAGAATTATTCATCAATTAACCGTCATCAGAAAAGGGTTTCAAACGGAATCAAATTGGTGTCTTGGTGTTCTTGAAATATTGTTGATTGAAGTACCTCTCTTCCTTAACGTTTGACAGAGCTTCTACTCTGCCCACCGGCCAAATCACTGACAGCAGGTGAGGCACACGGCAGGGCTGTGTCCTTACACCCCTTTAGTTCTCAAACCAACCCAACCCTAACCTCACCTAACCCTAACCTGGGTGGCACAGGGCAAGAATGTACCCTCACACCGCTAATGTTCTCAAACCAACCCAAACCCAATCCTCTCACTGAAACCTCCCAGTCTCCCACTTAAACCAAGCAAGCCACCTTGTCTCTCTCCTAACCTCAACACAACACACACTCACCTGTACCCCAACACCCGATCCCACCTTCACCTGAATGGCACAAGGCAGGGCTGTTCCCTCCCACCACTAACGTTCTCAACCCAAACCAACTGAAATCCTAACCCCCTACTGGTCGCTCCCCTTAGCCTCAACAAACTGTCTCTGAAACACACCTCCCAGCTGGATCTCCGTGCCCTTGGTCCAGCATGGCACATCCGTCTCCTTGTGTCCAAACTGTATGGGGGTGTGTTATCTCCTCTCTGTTTGTGTCTATATCTCAGCCCTCTCCTACCTACCTACTTACGTACAGAACCTATCTACCTACATACAGAACCTACCTACCTACATACAGTACCTACCTACCTACCTACCTACCTACCTACCTACCTACCTACCTACCTACCTACCTACCTACCTACCTACCTACCTACCTACCTACCTACCTACCTACCTACCTACCTACCTACCTACCTACCTACCCTCCTACATACAGTACCCTCCTACATACAGTACCTACCTACCTACAGTACCTACCTACCTACCTACCTACCTACCTACCGAGCTTGCTTCCTACCGACCGACCGACCGACTGACCGACCTACCTACCTACCTACCTACCTACCTACCTACCTACCTACCTACCTACCTACCTACCTACCTACCTACCTACCTACCTACCTACCTACCTACCTACCTACCTACCTACCTACCTACCTACCCTCCTACATACAGTACCCTCCTACATACAGTACCCTCCTACATACAGTACCTACCTACCTACAGTACCTACCTACCTACCTACCTACCTACCGAGCTTGCTTCCTACCGACCGACCGACCGACTGACCGACCTACCTACCTACCTACCTACCTACCTACCTACCTACCTACCTACCTACCTACCTACCTACCTACCTACCTACCTACCTAACTACCTACCTACCTACCTACCCACCCACCTATGTACGTACCTAGCTACCTGGCCACATACCTACCTACCTACCTACCTACCTACCTACCTACCTACCTACCTACCTACCTACCTACCTACCTACCTACCTACCTACCTACCTACCTACCTACCTACCTACCTACCTACCTACCTAGCTACCTACCTACCCTCCTACATACAGTACCCTCCTACATACAGTACCTACCTACCTACAGTACCTACCTACCTACCTACCTACCTACCTACCTACCTACCTACCTACCTACCTACCTACCTACCTACCTACCTACCTACCTACCTACCTACCTAGCTTGCTTGCTACCTACCTACCTACCTACCTACCTACCTACCTACCTACCTACCTACCTACCGAGCTTGCTTCCTACCTACCGACCGACCGACCGACCGACCGACCGACCGACCGACCGACCGACCGACCTACCTACCTACCTACCTACCTACCTACCTACCTACCTACCTACCTACCTACCTACCTACCTACCTACCTACCTACCTACCTACCTACCTACCTACCTACCTACCTACCTACCTACCCACCCACCTATGTACGTACCTAGCTACCTGGCCACATACCTACCTACCTACCTACCTACCTACCTACCTACCTACCTACCTACCTACCTACCTACCTACCTACCTACCTACCTACCTACCTACCTACCTACCTACCTACCTACCTATCTACCTACCTACCTAGCTACCTAGCTACCTATGTACATACCTACCTATCTACCTACCTATCTACCTATGTACATACCTACCTATCTACCTACCTAGCTACCTATGTACATACCTAGCTATCTACCTACCTATCTACCTACTTACCAATCTAGCTACCTACCTAACTAGCTACCTACAGTTGAAGTCGGAAGTATACATACACCTTAGCCAAATACATTTAAACTCAGCTTTTCACAATTCCTGACATTTAATCTTAGTAAAAATTCCCTGTTTTAGGTCAGTTAGAATCACCACTTTATTTTAAGACTGTGTCGTGTCTTTGGGGGTACCATTAAACGGAAGATATGTTTATCAATTAGCTCCCTGTAATTATTATCACGCGATTAAACTGATTAATCGTTTAATTGTAATTAACTAGGAGATCGGGGCACCAAGGAGAATATTCAGATTACAAAGCTATAATTTTCCTAATATAACTTTCCTGTACTATAATATTATATTCTATTACAGTATAGGCCGATTATCTTCTAGTTTCAATGGTGTATTTACCTCTAGTCCAGTCTCATCCCAAACGTCGTAAATTGTTGTATCTGCACGAACCCAGTCTTTACTAAAATCATCCATACATCAATTGTCTTAAAATCATTTATTTACTACACTAAGTAATTAACAGAAAAACATACAAACAGTAATTATCGTCACAAAGGATTGGGATAGGAATGTGCCCTTGTGGGCTAAACAGGCAGGTCGGCCTGTTGAACAATGGATCATAAAAGGTCAGCTGTGGCAGTTACACAGAGTTCATTAATATTAACAATTGAAGGCTCACTCATTCGGGAACAATTGCAATCAATATATATTTACGCTCATGTGTCGTTCTGATTCTTGTTGGAGAGTAGTTCTGATGGAGAGTCTCTCTCGGTTAGAATGGATCTTTCAAAGCGACATTCATTAATGTCGTCATCGAATGGTTGTTTCGTTGGTCTTCGCGTTCGATGATATAATTTACTTAGCTGCAGACTAATAATTAATATCAAAGACTTGTTCTTATTCTGTCGGTATCAATAGTCTAAAAGTTAACCACGTGGTATAGTTTCAGTAGAGTACTTTCAGTAGAGTACTTGGATGGTCAAACCTCTGGCCATAGAGTGTAGGCCTGGTCTGAAGAAATGTAAATCCGGGGGTGTTTTATAGTGCCCATAGAACAGCTTGTCAAATGACGCCTGGTCCTGTATGGGTCCCTGGGGGCGTGCCTATGACTGAGTTAGATTTGGTTACAGAAATACAATTCTATCACATTACATCAGTACATAGCATCTCAATGTCTTACAAAAGCTTTATCCTTATTAATACATTTCATCCACCCATATGATGCAAGTCTTAAACTGAGTCTATTATATAAACAGTTTTATGGTAATATGGCTATATTGTCTCTTCTGAGTATCACAAAATTGTACCAAGCGGATCAGTTCGTAGCTGGATTCTTCACCAATCTTCCATACCTTCTCCAGAACACAAAATGTCGCTTGGCTCTCCAATTCTATGAGTTGGAAGAATTTCCTGTGTCTCTCTATGGGCCATGTGGCCAGAGACTCTCCTGGAATTTTAGAGTTTTTACGACCCTTTACACACAGGGTGGATTGTGTGCAAAAGGGAGGGGTCAACTGTCCTCCCTGTACCAAAAGAGGCCAACGTCATGACAACTGTGAAATGTCAGAATAATAGTAGAGAGAATTATTTATTTCAGCTCTTATTTATTTCATCACATTCCCAGTGGGTCAGAAGTTTACATACACTCAATTAATATTTGGTTAAATTGCCTTTAAATTGTTGAACTTGGGTCAAACGTTTTGGGTAGCCTTCCACAAGCTTCCCACAATAAGTTGGGTGAATTTTGGCCCATTCCTCCTGACAGAGCTTGTGTAATTGAGTCAGGTTTTTAGGCCTCCTTGCTCGCACACACTTTTTTAGTTCTGCCCACAATTTTTCTATAGGATTGAGGTCAGGGCTTTGTGATGGCCACTCCAATACCTTGACTTTGTTGTCCTTAAGCCATTTTGCCACAACTTTGGAAGTATGCTTGGGGTCATTGTCCTTTTGGAAGACCCTTTGCGACCAAGCTTTAACCTCCTAACTGATGTCTTGAGATGTTGCTTCAATATACATAATTTTCTTGCCTCATGATGCCATCTATTTTATGAAGTGCACCAGTCCCTCCTGCAGCAAAGCACCCCCACAACATGATGCTGCCACCACCGTGCTTCATGGTTGGGATGGTATTCTTCGGCTTGAAAGCATTCCCCTTTTTCCTCTAAACATAACGATGCTTATTATGGCCAAACAGTTCTATTTTTGTTTAATCAGACCAGAGGACATTTCTCCAAAAAGTACGATCTTTGTCCCCATGTGCAGTTGCAAACCGTAGTCTGGCTTTTTATGGCGGTTTTGGAGCACTAGCTTCTTCCTTGCTGAGCGGCCTTTCAGGTTATGTCGATATAGGACTTGTTTTACTGTGGATATAGATACTTTTGTACCCGTTTCCTCCAGCATCTTCACAAGGTCCTTTGCTGTTGTTCTGGGATTAATTCACACTTTTCGCACCAAAGTACATTCATCTCTAGGAGACAGAATGCGTCTCCTTCCTGAGCGGTATGATGGCTGCTTGGTCCCGTGATGTTTATACTTGCGTACTATTGTTTGTACAGATGAACGTGGTACCTTCAGGTGTTTGGAAATTGCTCCCAAGGATGAACCAGACTTGGGGAGGTCTATATTTTTTTTCTGAGGTCTTGGCTGATTTCTTTTGATTTTCCCATGATGTCAAGCAAGGTTTGAAGGTAGGACTTGAAATACATCCACAAATACACCTACAATTGACTCAAATGTTGTCAATTAGCCTATCAAAAGCTTCTAAAGCCATGATATCATTTTCTAGAATTTTCCAAGTTGGCACAGTCAACTTAGTGAATGTAAACTTCTGACCCACTGGAATTGTGATACAGTGAATTATAAGTGAAATAATCTGTCTGTAAACAATTGTTGGAAAAATGACTTGTGTCATGCACAAAGTAGATGTCCTAACCAACTTGCCAAAACTATAGTTTGTTAACAAGAAATTTGTGGAGTGGTTGAAAAATGATTTTTAATGACCAACCTAAGTGTATGTAAACTTCTGACTTCAACTGTATGTACCTACCTCCCTACCTACCTACCTACCTACCTACTTACTGCTCCACTCGCTCTGCCTGCACAGCCCATTGACACCCTGCCCACACGTTGTGGTCACCAGCCCTCATCAGTGTGGTGGCCTGCCCTGACTGCTCACTGATTGGCTGACTGGGGGTGTTAACCTCTGACCTTTTCCCCCCTCCAGGTTCACTGTGGGTCATGACGGGACCGAGCCGGACCAGGAAGAGAACTTCTGGTCTCAGGCCCTGGAAGATCTAGAGACCTGCGGCCAGTCTGGCATCCTGAGGGAACTGGAGGTAACAAGGAGCCAAAATGGCCGAATACATGTACAGTTTCATTCATCACAGTACAATGCTAACCGAGCCGGACCAGGAAGAGAACTTCTGGTCTCAGGCCCTGGAAGATCTGGAGACTTGCGGCCAGTCTGGCATCTACAGTTTCATTCATCACAGTAGATTTAAAATGGCTGAGGACATCTACAGTTTCATTCATCACAGCACAATACAAACACAACACTGACAAACCTACGTATCTTCTAGACCAGTGGCTTTACTTATACAGTAACATATTGGTGAAGAAAAGCTCTCAACTCTCACCTTTCTCCTCTTCTATCCCCATCCCTTCCACTTCCTGTTTTGGAGTTCTCTTTTTTCAATTGCATGATGTCACTTCCTGTTGATGTGTGTAACCACTCCTTCTCTTTCCAGGACGAGCCAGACAGGCTTCTGAATAAGAGAAACTTGGTACACCCTTTTCCTTTTTGGGGCTTCCTCTCTGCTTGTAGCTGACACTGTGGCACCCTGGTGCTGTCCCTGTACTGCTGGCACCCCTCTCTCTCTCTCTCTCTCTCTCTCTCTCTCTCTCTCTCTCTCTCTCTCTCTCTCTCTCTCTCTCTCTCTCTCTCTCTCTCTCTCTCTCTCTCTCTCTCTCTCTCTCTCTCTCTCTCTCTCTCTCTCTCTCTCTGTCTCTCTGTCTCTCTCTATCTCTCTCTTGTTCTCTCTCTCATGCTAGTGGGCTGCGGGTGGTGTTGTGTAGCCTCTGATGATCACCAGCAGCTTGTCTCAGATCCTGGGGGTGCATTCAAACCCTGACTCTATGGTCGGACATCCATAGAGGACCATCTACCCTGGTTATAGATTCAAACTCTGACTCTATGGTCCGACATCCATAGAGGTCCATCTACCCTGGTAATAGATTCAAACTCTGACTCTATGGTCGGACATCCATAGAGGACCATCTACCCTGGTTATAGATTCAAACCCTGGTTATAGATTCAAACCCTGTGTCTATGGTCGGACATCCATAGAGGACCATCTACCCTGGTTATAGATTCAAACCCTGACTCTATGGTCGGACATCCATAGAGGTCCATCTACCCTGGTTATAGATTCAAACCCGGACTCTATGGTCGAACATCCATAGAGGTCCATCTACCCTGGTTATAGATTCAAACCCGGACTCTATGGTCGGACATCCATAGAGGACCATCTACCCTGGTTATAGATTCAAACCCTGACTCTATGGTCGGACATCCATAGAGGACCATCTACCCTGGTTATAGATTCAAACCCTGACTCTATGGTCGGACATCCATAGAGGACCATCTACCCTGGTTATAGATTCAAACCCTGACTCTATGGTCCGACATCCATAGAGCTCCATCTACCCTGGTTATAGATTCATACCCTGGCTATAGATTCAAACCCTAATTCTATGGTCGGACATCCATAGAGGACCATCTACCCTGGTTATAGATTCAAACCCTGACTCTATGGTCGGACATCCATAGAGGACCATCTACCCTGGTTATAGATTCAAACCCTGACTCTATGGTCGGACATCCATAGAGGACCATCTACCCTGGTTATAGAACCACGGCCAACCACAGGCTGAACACTCCCTGGTCTGTCCTCAAGGCAAGCCTGGACACATAGGACAATCTAACTGCAAATATATCCTTGTGTATTTAAGGCACGCCACTAGGAAACAATGTTCATTTTCACGTAGAGGCAACCGTACACATTTTTTCCCTTTGTAAAACGAATTTATCAAGGTTGAAATATCCTTGATTGTGAGTCAGACTCGCTAGCGAAACCTCAACATGACACCATATGTTGTCATTTATGAAGGTGAGATCATTACTCATTTAAACGTTGTTTGGCATATTGAAACTCATTGGATATGTCCCAAATGGCACCCTATTCAATATATTATACACTACATGGCACCCTATTCAATATATTATACACTACATGGCGCCCTATTCAATATATTATCCACTACATGGCACCCTATTCCCTATATTATACACTACATGGGCCCTATTCCCTATATTATACACTACATGGGCCCTATTCCCTATATTATACACTACATGGGCCCTATTCCCTTTATTATCCACTACATGGGCCCTATTCCCTATATTATCCACTACATGGGCCCTATTCCCTTTATTATACACTACATGGGCCCTATTCCCTATATTATACACTACATGGGCCCTATTCCCTATATTATACACTACATGGGCCCTATTCCCTATATTATACACTACATGGGCCCTATTCCCTATATTATACACTACGTGGGCCCTATTCCCTATATTATACACTACATGGGCCCTATTCCCTATATTATACACTACATGGGCCCTATTCCCTATATTATACACTACATGGGCCCTATTCCCTATATTATACACTACATGGGCCCTATTCCCTATATTATACACTACATGAGCCCTATTCCCTATATTATACACTACATGGGCCCTATTCCCTATATTATACACTACATGGGCCCTATCCCCTATATTATCCACTACATGGGCCCTATTCCCTATATTATCCACTACGTGGGCCCTATTCCCTATATTATCCACTACATGGGCCCTAGTCCCTATATTATACACTACATGGGCCCTGTGCTATGAAGGGAATAGTGGGCCATTTGGCATGCATCCGTAGTGCTGCCTGGAGGTGTGTTGACGCTCAGCAATACATTGTAAATGAACCTTGAAATGAAGTGTCAATGCAGGAAGTAAGTAACACCGTGTGAATCACAGAGGTTAGTTTGGAATGAAGAGAAATAATTATGGTTTCAGTTTGGAGACATTAAATCAAAGAGGCTTGACTGAATTAAATGTCACCTCAACTTGGACTGGATATCCCCTGTGGCTCCTCATTCGCTGTAAATGAACATGTCTGTTCATTCATGTCAGTAGTGAAGAGCATTTTGCATTTGTCAACATGAAAACTGGCAAATTGTATGTTGGAATGAATCACACATCTTCCATTTCGAGTCAAAGCGCTGTACCTTGTGTCTTGGTGCATGGAGACTGTGGCAGTGTGTTGTTTGCCAAACTCTTTCTGTTTCTGCAACACCTCTATGCATCAGCTTGGGTGAAACAGTGTTCAGTTTCACTTGTTTGTCACAAACATCAGACTACCACGTCTGGTGGTTTGAGTGACATCACTCATTACTGTCCAATCAGAGGGAGGAGTGGTGATGATGATGATGTGGCAATGGGCATGGCGGTGTGAGCAAAGCATGATGGGACAGTTGCTGCAAGGCGTCTTGGGTTTTGAAGTTTTTCAGTCTTTGTTTGTTTGTTTATTGGGTCGTGATGATGATGAGCCAACCATCTCCTCTAACAGGAACTTTCTATGTTATTATTCTACAATCAAACCATTTCTCTTTGACATACTGCTTGAACACATTCTACACCTGGAACAGTTCTCATGTCCATGAGCGTACCTTGTACTTCATATCTCACTTTGGAAGTTCATCACCCCTTTTCTCCCTCTCTGGCCTCTCCCCTTCCCTCTCCCCCTCCTCTCTCTCCTCTCATTTCCCCTTTCCTCCCTCTCCTTCATCTCCTCCGTCTCGCCCTCTCTCTTCTCTCTCCCTCCCTCCCTCCTCTCCATCTCCCCCCTCTCCCTCCCCCATCTCCTCCCTCTCCTCCTCTCTCTTTTCTCTCGGTCCCCTCCCTCATCTCCTCCCCCGTTGTCTCCTCCCCCCCCTCCCCCTCCAGGCCACCATTATGTCAGGCAGCAGTCTGAGTCTGAACCATGACCCTGCTCCTCTGAGGAGCCACCTGGGTCGGCAGGCCAGCTTCCAGGAGCGCAGCGCAGCCCGGCCGCAGTACAACCAGTCCTCGCGCTCCAACACCCTGCCCAGCGACGGGGGGCGCAAGGCCTTCGCCATGAGGAAGATGAAACAGGAGATGAATGACATCATGTCGCCCACCCCCGTGGAGCTGCACAAGGTAACGATGATAAAACACCACCAAGTACAGCTGCTTTACACTGTTTACATCACTTCATTTCATGGAACGTCAGAGGGGTTAAAATCCCTGAGAAGGTAAGAAAGTTCTGACGCATCTTACGTGTGTGTGTGTCTTCAACTTGAGCTTTTTGACAACGTCATTTATGATGAAGCTCTGGTACTGACATGTTATGATTGTCATCAGACACAGCCTGTCATCCAGTCTATCAATCATGTTATGACTGTCATCAGACACAGCCTGTCATCCAGTCTATCAATCATGTTATGCTGTCATCAGACACAGCCTGTCATCCAGTCTATCAATCATGTTATGCTGTCAGTAGACACAGCCTGTCATCCAGTCTATCAATCATGTTATGCTGTCAGTAGACACAGCCAGTCATCCAGTCTATCAATCATGTTATGCTGTCAGTAGACACAGCCAGTCATCCAGTCTATCAATCATGTTATGCTGTCAGTAGACACAGCCAGTCATCCAGTCTATCTATCACATTATGACTGTCAGTAGACACAGCCTGTCATCCAGTCTATCAATCATGTTATGCTGTCATCAGACACAGCCTGTCATCCAGTCTATCAATCATGTTATGCTGTCAGTAGACACAGCCTGTCATCCAGTCTATCAATCATGTTATGCTGTCAGTAGACACAGCCAGTCATCCAGTCTATCAATCATGTTATGCTGTCAGTAGACACAGCCAGTCATCCAGTCTATCAATCATGTTATGCTGTCAGTAGACACAGCCAGTCATCCAGTCTATCTATCACATTATGACTGTCAGTAGACACAGCCTGTCATCCAGTCTATCAATCATGTTATGCTGTCAGCAGACACAGCCAGTCATCCAGTCTATCAATCATGTTATGACTGTCAGTAGACACAGCCAGTCATCCAATCTATCAATCATGTTATGCTGTCAGTAGACACAGCCTGTCATCCAGTCTATCAATCATGTTATGACTGTCAGTAGACACAGCCAGTCATCCAGTCTATCAATCATGTTATGCTGTCAGTAGACACAGCCTGTCATCCAGTCTATCAATCATGTTATGCTGTCAGTAGACACAGCCTGTCATCCAGTCTATCAATCATGTTATGCTGTCAGTAGACACAGCCTGTCATCCAGTCTATCAATCATGTTATGCTGTCAGTAGACACAGCCTGTCAATCATGTTATGCTGTCAGTAGACACAGCCTGTCATCCAGTTTATCAATCATGTTATGACTGTCAGTAGACACAGCCTGTCATCCAGTCTATCAATCATGTTATGCTGTCAGTAGACAGCCTGTCATCGTCTATCAATCATGTTATGACTGTCAGCAGACACAGCCTGTCATCCAGTCTATCAATCATGTTATGCTGTCAGTAGACACAGCCTGTCATCCAGTCTATCACTTATCCATCATGTTATGCTGTCAGTAGACACAGCCTGTCATCCAGTCTATCAATCATGTTATGCTGTCAGTAGACACAGCCTGTCATCCAGTCTATCAATCATATTATGCTGTCAGTAGACACAGCCTGTCATCCAGTCTATCACTTATCAATCATGTTATGCTGTCAGTAGACACAGCCTGTCATCCAGTCTATCAATCATGTTATGCTGTCAGTAGACACAGCCTGTCAATCATGTTATGCTGTCAGTAGACACAGCCTGTCATCCAGTCTATCAATCATGTTATGACTGTCAGTAGACACAGCCTGTCATCCAGTCTATCAATCATGTTATGACTGTCAGTAGACACAGCCTGTCATCCAGTCTATCAATCATGTTATGCTGTCAGTAGACACAGCCTGTCATCCAGTCTATCAATCATGTTATGACTGTCAGTAGACACAGCCTGTCATCCAGTCTATCAATCATGTTATGACTGTCAGTAGACACAGCCTGTCATCCAGTCTATCAATCATGTTATGCTGTCAGTAGACACAGCCTGTCATCCAGTCTATCAATCATGTTATGCTGTCAGTAGACACAGCCTGTCATCCAGTCTATCATTGAAGTGCATTATTTATACCAGGTTAAATGATTGATTGATAGTTGAAGACATTATTGATTGATTGTGCAGGTGAGTCTGTTGAAGGAGTCGGACCTTGAAGACTTTGGCTTCAGTGTGTCGGATGGCCTCCTGGAGAAAGGTGTCTATGTCAACAACATCCTCCCAGGGGGACCTGCAGAGGTCGGGGGGCTGAAGTCCTACGACAGGCTGCTACAGGTACTCACACACACGTGGGCACAGATGCTTCCTCATGCAGAACACACACATCCACAACATCACCCTGCCCAGACCCACCTGCTCACCCCCCCATCTCCAGCGCCCGCATCACTCTCCTCCACACGGCCTCAAACTGCACCATGTTGTTTCTCTCCGTCACCCACAAGCACTTTCAACATTTAGATAAGAAATCATTTGACCTTTCCAATAGTTTGTATTTCCTACATGTAGCTAAAGGTAGGAAGTAGATATGGGTGTTACAGTTAGATCTCCCTAAAGTAGAGCATATCTACACAGTTCATAAAACCTCAAATGATTTTTGTATTTTTTTTTGTGGCCCAAATTGATACACACCATTGGCCTAATTTCCCGCTGGTCTAAGTGAGGCTGACTTTGCAGAGATATTCATAGTGATGGATAGATGAATCCCTCTCCAGGGAAGCTATCTAGTGAACGTGCCATTAGCATATGAAAAGAAAGGTTCTCTCATTATTCGCTGCTCAGAGAGAGAGAGAGACTGTCCTTCCTTATCAGCTTTCCTCAGGTCACTGTTGTTGTTTTAAAAGCACAAACATTCTGCTGACAGGTGGAAGTCATCCTGGGACGTTATTCAACTTTTATTTGATCAAGTCACTGACAATGTTGTTTTAAAAGCACAAACACAAGATGCTCAAGCAAATGAACTGCAGTTTATTCCAATAGCCAAGATGATAGATTATTCAGCTTGTATGTTTATTGTGGGGTAATTTAAGGGTACATCAGTAAATATGAATCAGCTGTATACAGGAGCAGAGGGAGAGAACTTAAGTGATCTGTCTTCATGTTTGAAGGACAGGACTGGGTTTACAAACTGTTTACCTGAAGGTTTGAACAGAGTAGATGTATTGATCTTGTAGGCTTCTAACTGAAATGAAAGGAAACCGCTCTGAGGCAAAGCCTGAAGTTAAACTTTCAGTCTCAGGAAATACAAATATTACATCTTTTTTGGTTTGTTTTGCTTTTCAACCAAAGCTTTTAAACCAAATATAAACCAGCATAGTGGCAAACCTCTGCTCACCCGATGATGGTCAAACAGACGTTTGCCACGCGGACCTCCAATCTGTGCTTGCTGGCTGGAAACTCCTAACTCAAGTCATTTCCTTTTGTTGCCTCTGTAACATCTGAGTTGAAACATTAATTCAATGGACCTCAAAGCTTTTAAACCAAATATAAATAACTCTTTCCCTTGTCTTCGATTTCTCAGATCAACCACGTGAGGACCAGAGACTTCGACTGCTGTCTGGTGGTCCCTCTGATTGCCGAGTCAGGCAACAAACTGGACCTGGTGATCAGCAGGAACCCTGCTTCCTCCAGGACCGGGTCCCAGTCAGAACTGAACCAGCTACCCACCGAGGAGCCTGTCATCAACTGGACCGAGCCGGGAGACAGCCTCTCTGGCCCTCCACCGACCCAGAACCACCATTCCTTATCCAGGATGGCTGCTGGAATCGGGGTGACTGGGATCGGGGTGGCGCTGGCCGGGGCTGGGCTAGATGATAGAGACCCCACTAAGACCTTATAGCAGACTGGAGGTCTGAAGGCCCAAGGCTCTCTGTCTGTCTGTCCCACTAAGACCTTATAGCAGACTGGAGGTCTGAAGGCCCAAGGCTCTCTCTGTCTGTCTGTCCCACTAAGACCTTATAGCAGACTGGAGGTCTGAAGGCCCAAGGCTCTCTCTGTCTGTCTGTCCCACTAAGACCTTATAGCAGACTGGAGGTCTGAAGGCCCAAGGCTCTCTGTCTGTCTGTCCCACTAAGACCTTATAGCAGACTGGAGGTCTGAAGGCCCAAGGCTCTCTCTGTCTGTCTGTCCCACTAAGACCTTATAGCAGACTGGAGGTCTGAAGGCCCAAGGCTCTCTGTCTGTCTGTCCCACTAAGACCTTATAGCAGACTGGAGGTCTGAAGGCCCAAGGCTCTCTCTGTCTGTCTGTCCCACTAAGACCTTATAGCAGACTGGAGGTCTGAAGGCCCAAGGCTCTCTCTGTCTGTCTGTCCCACTAAGACCTTATAGCAGACTGGAGGTCTGAAGGCCCAAGGCTCTCTGTCTGTCTGTCCCACTAAGACCTTATAGCAGACTGGAGGTCTGAAGGCCCAAGGCTCTCTCTGTCTGTCTGTCCCACTAAGACCTTATAGCAGACTGGAGGTCTGAAGGCCCAAGGCTCTCTCTGTCTGTCCCACTAAGACCTTATAGCAGACTGGAGGTCTGAAGGCCCAAGGCTCTCTCTGTCTGTCTGTCCCACTAAGACCTTATAGCAGACTGGAGGTCTGAAGGCCCAAGGCTCTCTGTCTGTCTGTCCCACTAAGACCTTATAGCAGACTGGAGGTCTGAAGGCCCAAGGCTCTCTCTGTCTGTCTGTCCCACTAAGACCTTATAGCAGACTGGAGGTCTGAAGGCCCAAGGCTCTCTGTCTGTCTGTCCCACTAAGACCTTATAGCAGACTGGAGGTCTGAAGGCCCAAGGCTCTCTCTGTCTGTCTGTCCCACTAAGACCTTATAGCAGACTGGAGGTCTGAAGGCCCAAGGCTCTCTGTCTGTCTGTCCCACTAAGACCTTATAGCAGACTGGAGGTCTGAAGGCCCAAGGCTCTCTCTGTCTGTCTGTCTGTCCCACTAAGACCTTATAGCAGACTGGAGGTCTGAAGGCCCAAGGCTCTCTGTCTGTCTGTCCCACTAAGACCTTATAGCAGACTGGAGGTCTGAAGGCCCAAGGCTCTCTCTGTCTGTCTGTCCCACTAAGACCTTATAGCAGACTGGAGGTCTGAAGGCCCAAGGCTCTCTCTGTCTGTCTGTCCCACTAAGACCTTATAGCAGACTGGAGGTCTGAAGGCCCAAGGCTCTCTCTGTCTGTCTGTCTGTCTATCCCACTAAGACCTTCTATCAGAGTGGTGGTCTGAAGGCCCAAGGCTCTCTCTGTCTGTCTGTCTATCCCACTAAGACCTTCTATCAGAGTGGTGGTCTGAAGGCCCAAGGCTCTCTCTCTCTCCCCTTCCCTTCTGAGTTATCCTCCCCCTGGTGCTACTGTAGAAAACCACTCTGATGAGACAGGGGTCAATCTAAAATGGAGCCCTATTGCATGTGTAGGGCACTACTTCTATCCATAACCTCTTTGCAGGCTAACCCCTCACAGCTCTGGCTAAAAGTAGTGCACTACCTAGGGAATAGTGTGCTATTTAGGACACAGACAGACAGACAGACAGACAGTGTTCCTAGGTGGACAGTGGGGTCCGGGGCCGCTAAGTCAAAGCGCACTGACAAAACTAAACTCCTTCCTCTGAGCCAGAGCATGAGCCACAATCACAAGAGGTTTCCTCCTCTTCCTCCCTCACACTGGGGACTATTGAGTACGGTACGCACCTCTACCCCAAGACTACAAAGAACTACAAAGATGGAGGCAACATCGACCACACTGACCTCTTGGAAAATACCTGAGACAAAAATAATAACAGTGATGAAGTGAAACAATAGTGCCATCGGACCGATCCTCTCCTTTTTATTACTGCAGCTGGACAATAAGACAGTAACACAGTTCTGTTTAAAACAAAAAAGAAAACACAATAACATTTGCTGAAACGTTTACATGTGATGCTGGACTGGCCACTCTGTATGTGTATGTTTGTGTGCGCGCACCACTGCTGTGTCGCGTCGTGACGGATACAAGGCCAGAGTAATACATACCCTCTATCTAGTTATTATAGGGAGTCCTTCCTTCCCTCCCTCGCTCTCTTTGTCTCTCTCGCTCACACTTGGCTTCGCTCTGTCCTCCTCGTCCCCCTTCATCTGTCATACCTGGGTCTCACTAGCTCTGTCCCTCCCCCAGTGATTTCTAAGGGTTTTTACAGAGAAAATATCAGTACTGCGTCTGACTTCTCCCCAATGATTTTTAAGTACACTATTTCACTTGAAAAAAAATAGCACAATATTTTAAACGTTAGCCCCTTTATTTTCTGAAACCTGAACTGTAGTCCTGCCTCTCGTAGACGAGACTGAGGAGGAGGATGTTGAAATGAAACCAGGACAGCCAGGCGTCCCCTTAGGCTTCATCACAATGCATTTGGCAGCCGAGACAAGACGTGATGTGACGTTTCCTCTCCATGCATGTCACCAAGCTCACTGCTTGACCTAGAAGCATAATATATGAAACCCTTTAGAAAAGGATTTAAAAAGCTTTGCTTTGGGGAGGAGAATAAAGAAGCAGCTTTATCTAGGCTATACACAATTAGAAAGAAACAAAAATGGTACCAATCATACCATTCCCAAACAAAATGGCGACTTCTCTGAATCCTAGAATACAGGATCACCATTTCCCTTATAATAAGGTGGTGGTACTGAAGCACCTTATCCTTCATTTGGACATAGATCTATTTTCATAAATAGATGCAGAAGAGATGGGGTTCTTTACCATACGAGGAGGTAATATATGCAATGTGCTTCCTTACAGCTGCACTAGTCAAGGAGGAAAAACTGACTCGTGGTCCTGAGTCTGACTTGCTTGCATACAGTATGTGTGAAATAGGTATGCTAACACTGTGCTGTTACAGGAACCAGAGACAGAGTTAAAAAAAATTAATTGTGACATCCAATTAGTAGTTAGAATCTTGCCCCATCGCTGCAACTCCCGTACAGGGAGAGGTGAAGGTCGAGAGCCATGCGTCCTCCGAAACACGACCCTGGCAAGCCGCACTGCTTCTTGACACACTGCTCGCTTAACCCCGAAGCCAGCCGCACCAATGTGTGGGAGGAAACACCGTGCAACTGGCAACCGAAGTCAGCTTGTAGACGCCCAACCCGTCACAAGGAGTCGCTAGAGCGCAATGGGACAAGGAAATCCCGGCCGGGCCAAACCCTCCCCTAACCCGGACAACGCTGGGCCAATTGTGTGCCGTCTCATGGGTCTCCCGGTCACGGCCGCCTGTAACACATCCTGGGATGGAACCCGGGGCTGTAGTGACGCCTCGAGCCCTGCGATGCAGTACCTTAGACCGCTGAGCCACGCGGGAGGCCCCAGAGAAAAAGTCCTACTACTTCAGAACATTGGACAGCACATTGCAGGTAGTTTCATCGGTCCTGAAACGAACTACTACTTAGGAAGCGGCACCTATAAAACTGGGTTTAGAAAAACTACTTCCATGTTATAGCAGTCATTTATCCTTTTAAAACGACGTTCTGAAAAGAACAACCAACCAGATATCAAATCAACCTTAATATCGCACCCTGAATAGTAAGGTTACTGATTTCATTTCTGCCATCCAATCAAAATGACCCATTGATTTAAGGGGAGGGGGGGAAAAAAGCATGAGGTAAAATCTAAAATAACCCAAGTAATTCAAAACAGCTTTTCTATTTTGTATCCCACCACCCCTGTACCCTACCTGAGTAAATATCAACTAATATGCTAATCTGTGTGATACTGGCGTTGTTTAAAGTATGTTTTTGTATGGTTCATTGTTTTTCTGAGGTTTGCCCCCCAAAAGGCTTCAAATAATAACAAAGAATTTGTAATATAGAAAATGACACTTGTTTGATGATGATGATGATGATGATGATGATGAGAGGTGTATGTTGAAGGGTCCAGTGTAATGTCTTACCCTATAATGGTAAGGCAACAAGGTAAGGTAACAAGGTAAGGCAACAAGGTGTAATTCCAGTAGATTTTCACTTCATAAAAAAGAAACTATTACACCAGAAAAAAACAGAGGTCTGTTCAAAAGCAGGCTGTGAGAAAACAGATATTCCCAACCGTGTACTTCATGTAAACTAGTGGCTTTTTGACGAGTGATGTCACCTTTGTCTTCAGTGCTCACACAACACTGTCTCTTGCTTATAGAACTAGATCAGACTTGAAATGGGGAAATCCCATTCTAGGATTTCTATTTCTATGGTCTCACTATTTAGAAATGGCTCACGTACAACAGCATTATCCGTCCCACTATACAACCAACCACTCAATCTCTCATTTAGGCAACGATCTCTCACTTACGCCATAGAGACCGTTGGAAAAGCAATGTCGTCTCAAATGTTCACTGTCAAGTACTGTATTTATACATTGACAACTCCCAATACACTGGATATTTAACTACTGAAATGGCTGACATCAAATGCACTCTATATTGAAATGGCTGACATCAAATACACTGGATACTCAGCTACTGAAAATAGCTGACATCTCAACTACTGAAATGACTACACACAGTTCAACCGTAGTAGCCCAACAGTAATATTTGACTACTTCAGTCACTGCTACTATTGTTGTCTTTTAGAGTTCAGTTGAATCTCAAGCCATCGCTGTGTCAAAAAAACAGTGGTTTATTTAACCACAGATACAGTTCATTGCAGACATTTGCACCTTAGTTTCTTTACAATTCACCTCAACGTTACAGAGAACAAGCTTTTGGACTTACGCAGACGAAACCTTGAGTTTAAAAAAAAAAAAAGCTCAGGTGGAGTGGTCATTTTTCTGTTAATACTGGAGTATACACTGCCAATTACCATAGTGGGGTCAACCATTTTCAATGTATGATACAGTTAAAGAATCAAACTCACTGTTTAAGTCCCTGAAAAATTGTATTTTTATTTCTAATGGACCGGTATTATGACCTGTAAAGTATTTTTGTACAAATTTAATACTTTGGTAGCATGATATTTATCGTCTATGTATAACTTTGGGAATTCCTCCAGCTGTAAACCTTTGTATGGCCGAGAGAAGAGAAACAATAAAAAATGATTTACAGAGTGGGAAAAACACAACATGGCTGAGGTGATTTACAGAGTGGGAAAAACACAACATGGCTGAGGTGATTTACAGAGTGGAAAAAACACAACATGGCTGAGGTGATTTACAGAGTGGGGAAAACAACAACATGGCTGAGGTGATTTACAGAGTGGGAAAAACACAACATGGCTGAGGTGATTTACAGAGTGGGAAAAACACAACATGGCTGAGGTGATTTACAGAGTGGAAAATACACAACATGGCTGAGGTGATTTACAGAGTGGGGAAAACAACAACATGGCTGAGGTGATTTACAGAGTGGGAAAAACACAACATGGCTGAGGTGATTTACAGAGTGGGAAAAACACAACATGGCTGCGGTGATTTACAGAGTGGGAAAAAACACAACATGGCGATTTACAGAGTGGGAAAAACATAGTTGAGGTGATTTTCTCCTGTCAATATCTCAGCCTCTCTCAATCTGCAACAAACTGATGAAATGATGACAATCTCATCTGAGGCACTTACCTTTGATCAATAAAATGATACAAGCCCATATGTATAGCAATTAAAACATGACTTTAAAATAAACAGATAATAATGCAGAGTTTACTCTCTAATGATGGCGCCGGAGGGGATTCCGACTGCAAGGCGCCACAGAGGGTAGTGTGTATGGCCTGGTACATCACTGGGACCAAGCTTCCTACCATCCAGGAACTCTATACCAGGCAGTGACAGAGGAAGGCCCTAAAAATTGTCAGACTCCAGCCACCCAAGTCATAGAGTGTTCTCTCTGCTACCGCACGGGAAGCGGTACCAGAGCGCCAAGTCCAAAAGGCTCCTTAATAGCTTCCACCCCCAAGACATAAGAGTGCTGAACAGTTCATCAAATGGCCACCAGACTATTTACAATGACCCCCCCACTACTGCTACTCTCTTTTCATTATTATCTATGCAGTCACTTTACCCCTACCTACCTCAATTACCTCGACTTTCCCAACTCTTATTTTAATAAAACTGCATTGTTGGTTAAGGGCTTGTAAGAAAGCATTTCATGGTAATACCTGTTGTATTCCGTGCATATGACGTATAAAATATGATTCGATTTAAATATCCTGGTATCAATGCAGTAGTGGCCATCAATCATAAGATATCCTGGTATCAATGCAGTAGTGGCCATCAATCATAAGATATCCTGGTATCAATGCAGTAGTGGCCATCAATCATAAGATATCCTGGTATCAATGCAGTAGTGGCCATCAATCATAAGATATCCTGGTATCAATGCAGTAGTGGCCATCAATCATAAGATATCCTGGTATCAATGCAGTAGTGGCCATCAATCATAAGATATCCTGGTATCAATGCAGTAGTGGCCATCAATCATAAGATATCCTGGTATCAATGCAGTAGTGGCCATCAATCATAAGATATCCTGGTCTCCTGGGTCAAGGAGAGAAGGTGTTCAGTCCTGATCGGAGGGTGGATCTTGGAAGAGCCGTTTGCCGTGAGTGGGCGTGCGGAGGGAGAGCTGCTGCAGGCTGGAACAGCCCAGCGGTGATTGGAACGGCTCCACCTACACAGATGACACGACAACAAGATGGAGTCAGAGAAAAGTGACAACTCTTCCCAACTAACTCTTAGAATAACCACTAAAACCCATCTACTAAAATAACCCCCCTCCACTTCTACTAACCCTAACCCCCCCTCCACTTCTACTAACCCTAACCCCCCCTCCTCCACACCTCAACCACTTCTACTAAAATAACCCCCCTCCTCCACTTCTACTAAAATACCCCCCCCTCCACTTCTACTAAAATACCCCCCCCTCCACTTCTACTAAAATACCCCCCCCTCCACTTCTACTAAAATAACCCCCCCTCCACTTCTACTAAAATAACCCCCCCTCCACTTCTACTAAAATAACCCCCCTCCACTTCTACTAAAATAACCCCCCCCTCCACTTCTACTAAAATAACCCCCCCCTCCACTTCTACTAAAATAACCCCCCCTCCACTTCTACTAAAATAACCCCCCCTCCAGACCACAAATACTTGTTCAGACGTGCCCTAGTCATGTGTGAAAATGTACTGCTTCCACCACAAAAAGCACAACTGAAAATCTGCCTGACTAGACGCCAAGTCCTCTTTCTCTTACCTTGATCTGTTTAGAAGGAGTTACATTCTGTTCCCCACTGTCAGGAGCGAGTGTCCTCTTGGAAGGGGTGCCCACAACCCCAGACTGAGCAGCTAAATGTGAACCCTTCCCCATGTGTCCATCCCCTACAGCGCTGCTGCTAGCCTCCATTTTCATCCCCTCCTCCCCCTCACACGACCCAGGCTGCTCCTGGGAGGGGTCCTCAGAGCTGCTGTTCATAGGCGACCAGCTATATGCCTGACTGAAAGTGATGTCGTCCATTAGAGAGGTGTCTGTAGCATCTGCCTGAGGAGCTGTTGGAGGCTCATTTCTCCACAGCTGCCTGGGTAGGACTGACGTAGAGTGGGACTGGACACGATTGGCTTGAAGTGGGACTGCTAGGATGGGTGTAGAGAGGAGTCTGGGTGCTGCTATAGGGGTTTTGTAGGCGGTCCTTAGAGACCAGCTAGGTGTCTGTGAGGCCAGAGGAGTGGTCTGTGTAGGCCCGAAGCCTGGGGCTGCCCTGCGAGGTGTGCCCGGCTGGGGTTGGTTCTGGTCTGGTTGGTCCTGCCCCTCAGCCCCAGGCTGGACCAGCAGCTCTTTGACCAGGGTTCCCAGCCGGGTGTTACGTGGGATGATGCGTCTCTTGATGGCTGAGGCCATGCCCTCCTGCTTGGCTATGACATATACACGCTTCTGTCCCCGTGTCACAGCCGTGTACACGTGTTTCCACGTCTGGACGCTACCGTTACCCAGCACGTACACAATTGTCTCGGTCTCCGACCCCTGAAGCACAGAGAAGGAAGGTACAGTACAACTGAAGACTCCATCAGAGAAAATGTCTAACTAGTTAGAATCTACTGAACTGCTTAGTTTAATCATTCTCTCATCAGTTTATGAATGGAGACAGAGAGAACACACACACACACACACACACACACACACACACACACACACATACATATACCTGGAAGGTGTGTATGGTCCTAGCCCAGGCATGTTGCAGTTTACATTCTCTCTGTAGCTCCCTAAAGGAAACAGACAGCATCCGTCCGTCACGATCATCCAGAGTCAAGTACCTCTGCTTCCTGCTCCGCTGTGAGCCCGCCTCCTCCTCTGTCATGTCCTGTCATAGGAGGAGACACAACCAAAGAGCACGGCTCAGCCAATTAGAATTGAGCAACTCCAGAATAGCCTAAAAACATGTAACTATTGGTTCAGTGAAAGGTCCTCTCATTTCTCACATGTTTAATAAAGAATATCTCTCCGTTACACAGGCGCTCTTTATTCTTCTCTTTGCTTTTCATTTTGTCACCACTTCCATTTCTCTGTGTGGCCCCGTTCCCTCTCCGACTCTCCTCTCCATCCAGCCCAGGAAGTCTCTGCTTGGTCCTGGCCCTGTCAGCTACATAGCTGTTCTCCAAGTCCTCTTCTTCAGGAGACCCTTCCTTGTTCCTGTCTGTGACATAGCCGTTCTTTGTACAGCAGACTTTATCTCCCGGCTGGAAATCTAGTCGGTTCTTGTTGTTTCTGAGGTAAAAGATCAACATATCAAACCCAAATGATGAATCCATCTACAGCTAAGGAGACCAGCTGGGATTTCTAACAGAAACAAACAAGATCTAGGAATGGAGGTAAGTCTCCTCACATTGCACATTCTTCCTTTTTACAACAGCTCTATCTGGTGGTCCACTCATTACACAGAAGAGATATTGTTTCTACTGCTAACCGCGTCTCCCCTCCCTACAGCGGCAGAAACGACGTCTCCCCTCCCAACAGCGGTAGAAACAGCATCTCTTCCTATAGCGGTAGAAACAGCATCTCTTCCTACTAACAGCGGTAGAAACAGCATCTCTTCCTACTAACAGCGGTAGAAACAGCATCTCTTCCTACTAACAGCGGTAGAAACGGCATCTCTTCCTACAGCGGCAGGAACGGCATCTCTTCCTACAGCGGCAGGAACGGCATCTCTTCCTACAGCGGCAGGAACGGCATCTCTTCCTACAGCGGCAGGAACGGCATCTCTTCCTACAGCGGCAGGAACGGCATCTCTTCCTACAGCGGCAGGAACGGCATCTCTTCCTACAGCGGCAGGAACGGCATCTCTTCCTACAGCGGCAGGAACGGCATCTCTTCCTACAGCGGCAGGAACGGCATCTCTTCCTACAGCGGCAGGAACGGCATCTCTTCCTACAGCGGCAGGAACGGCATCTCTTCCTACAGCGGCAGGAACGGCATCTCTTCCTACAGCGGTAGAAACGGCATCTCTTCCTACAGCGGTAGAAACAGCATCTCTTCCTACAGCAGTAGAAACAGCATCTCTTCCTACAGCAGTAGAAACAGCATCTCTTCCTACAGCGGTAGAAACAGCATCTCTTCCTATAGCGGTAGAAACAGCATCTCTTCCTACAGCGGTAGAAACAGCATCTCTTCCTACAGCAGTAGAAACAGCATCTCTTCCTACAGCAGTAGAAACAGCATCTCTTCCTACAGCAGTAGAAACAGCATCTCTTCCTACAGCAGTAGAAACAGCATCTCTTCCTACAGCAGTAAAAACAGCATCTTACTTGGTGCAGTGGTTGCAGTAATGTTTGCAGCAAAGCTCATTGATCAAGGCACACTCCCTCCTGAAAAACAAAGAGGTACAGTTAAGATACAGGGCAAACAATAATATAGAGAACCCCTCTACTGTCCTATAGTATCAATGGTATAGAGAACCCCTCTATATATCTGACCCCTCTACTGTCCTATAGTATCAATGGTATAGAGAACCCCTCTACTGTCCTATAGTATCAATGGTATAGAGAACCTCTACATATCTGATCCCTCTACTGTCCTATAGTATCAATGGTATAGAGAACCTCTACATATCTGATCCATCTACTGTCCTATAGTATCAATGGTATAGAGAACCTCTACATATCTGATCCCTCTACTGTCCTATAGTATCAATGGTATAGAGAACCTCTACATATCTGATCCATCTACTGTCCTATAGTATCAATGGTATAGAGAACCTCTACATATCTGATCCCTCTACTGTCCTATAGTATCAATGGTATAGAGAACCTCTACATATCTGATCCATCTACTGTCCTATAGTATCAATGGTATAGAGAACCTCTACATATCTGACCCCTCTACTGTCCTATAGTATCAATGGTATAGAGAACCTCTACATATCTGATCCATCTACTGTCCTATAGTATCAATGGTATAGAGAACCTCTACATATCTGATCCCTCTACTGTCCTATAGTATCAATGGTACAGAGAACCCCTCTACTGTCCTATAGTATCAATGGTATAGAGAACCTCTACATATCTGATCCATCTACTGTCCTATAGTATCAATGGTATAGAGAACCTCTACATATCGGATCCCTCTACTGTCCTATAGTATCAATGGTACAGAGAACCCCTCTACTGTCCTATAGTATCAATGGTATAGAGAACCTCTACATATCTGATCCCTCTACTGTCCTATAGTATCAATGGTATAGAGAACCTCTACATATCGGATCACTACTGTGTTATGCATGTCTTACCTTCTGAAGGCAATGAACTGTGACGTGGCATCATTCTTCAGTCCTGGAGCAGATTTCAATAATAGTTCGATAGCCATCTGGAGGTCTGAAAAACAACATCAAATTGTGTTGCATTATATTGTCACTTTTACGGGTTTTCAGCGCACAGCACCTGCAAGATGGAGTCCATGGTGTACTCACCATAGTCAGAGTCCTCGCTGGTGTTGGGCAGCAGGATGAGGATGAACCTCTTGTCTTCAGAGGGCATGGTGTAACTTCCATTCAGATCCAAGATGGCGTCGTAGTGGAGCGGCCTGAAAGTATGAGTCAACCCCATCTCTGCGATTCTGATTAAAAAAAGGACAGACGCAGGATTTCTCCTTTCTCATGGTCAGTCATGGCATCAGATGATAAAAACATTTGTCAAAAAACTATCTTACAGAATTTGTTATTTATCAGAGTCACTGTGGTATTTATATGTTTGTTGGAAAAGACAAAAACCAATGTCGTATTTACAGTCCGGCGTTGTTGACGATGAGTTGAGACTCAGCTCTGTGATTGGTCCTCATCTCGATGGCCCAGTGGGCTCGGCCCAGACTGCAGAACAGGTCACACAAGGTGTTTCCTGGCTCGATACTGGGCAGCTGACGCACATCACCTAGACAAACAGTCAGTCAGACTGTAGAACAGGTCAAACAAGGTGTTTCCTGGCTGGGTACTGGGCAGCTGACGCACATCACCTAGACAAACAGTCAGTCGGACTATGGAACAGGCCATACTTCCTGACGGGCTGCCCCCAGGTGGTGAAGGTAGGAAACAACATTTCCACTTCGCTGACCCTCAACACTGGGGCCCTACAAGGGTGCGTTCTCAGCCCTCTCCTGTACTCCCTGTTCACCCACGACTGCGTGGCCATGCACGCCTCCAACTCAATCATAAAGTTTGCTGACGACACAACAGTAGTGGGCCTGATTACCAACAACGATGAGACAGCCTACAAGGAGGTGAGGGCACTCGGAGTGTGGTGTCAGGAAAACAACCTCTCGCACAAAGTCAACAAAACAAAGGAGATGATCGTGGACTTCAGGAAACAGCAGAGGGTGCACCCCCCTATCCACGTCGATGGGACAGTAGTGGAGAGTTTTAAGTTCCTCGGCGTACACATCACGGACAAACTGAAATAGTCCACCCACATACACAGTGTGGTGAAGAAGGCACAACAGCGCCTCTTCAACCTCAGGAGGCTGAAGAAATGTGGCTTGTCATCTAGAATCCTGACAAACTTTTACAGCTGCACAATTGAAAGCATCCTGTCGGGCTGTATCACAGCCTGATACGGCAACTGCACCGCCCTCAGCCGCAAAGCTCTCCAGAGGGTGGTGCAGTCTGCACAACGCATCACCGGGGTCAAACTACCTGCCCTACAGGACACCTACAGCACCCGATGTCACAGGAAGGCCAAGAAGATCATCAAGGACAACAACCACCCGAGCCACTGCCTGTTCACCCCGCTTCCATCCAGAAGGTGAGGTCAGTACAGGTGCATCAAAGCTGGGACCGAGAGACTGAAAAACAGCTTCTATATCAAGGCCATCAGACTGCTAAACAGCCATCACTAACTCAGAGGCTGCTGCCTACATAGAGACTCACTAGTCACTTTAAACAATGCCACTTTAATAATGTTTACATATCTTACATTACTCATCTCATATGTACAGTTGAAGTCGGAAGTATACATACACCTTAGCCAAATACATTTAAACTCAGTTTTTCCCAATTCCTGACATTTAATCCTAGTAAAAATTCCCTGTTTTAGGTCAGTTAGGATCAACACTTCATTTTAAGAATGTGAAAATGTGAGAATAATAGTAGAGAGAATGATTTATTTCAGCTTTTATTTATTTCATCACATTCCCAGTGGGTCAGAAGTTTACATATACTAATTGAGTGTTTGGTAGCATTGCCTTAAATTGTTTAACTTGGGTCAAACGTTTCAGGTAGCCTTCCACAAGCTTCCCACAATAAGTTGGGTGAATTTTGGCCCATTCCTCCTGACAGAGCTGGTGTACCTGAGTCAGGTTGGTAGGCCTCTTTGCTCACACAGGTTTTTTTCAGTTCTGCCCACATATTTTCTATGGGATTGATGTCAGGGCTTTTGATGGCCACTCCAATACCTTGACTGTGTTGTCCTTAAGCCATTTTGCCACAACTTTGGAAGTATGCTTGGGGTCATTGTCCATTTGGAAGACCCATTTGTGACCAAGCTTTAACTTCCTGACTGATGTCTTGAGATGTTGCTTCAATATATCCACATCATTTTCCCCCCTCATGATGCCATCTATTTTGTGAAGTGCACCAGTCCCTCCTGCAGCAAAGCACCCCCACAACATGATGCTGCCACCCCCATGCTTCACGTTGGGCTGGTGTTCTTCGGCTTGCAAGCCTCCCCCTTTTTCCTCCAAACATAACAATGGTCATTATGGCCAAACAGCTCTATTTTTGTTCCATCAGACATTTCTCCAAAAAGTACGATCTTTGTCCCCATGTGCAGTTGCAAACAGTAGTCTGGCTTTTTTATGGCGGTTTTGGAGCAGTGGCTTCTTCCTTGCTGAGCGGCCTTTCAGGTTATGTTGATATAGGACTCGTTTTACTGTGGATATAGATACTTTTGGACCTGTTTCCTCCAGCATCTTCACAAGGTCCTTTGCTGTTGTTCTGGGATTGATTTGACTTTTCGCGCCGAAGTACGCTCATCTCTAGGAGACAGAACGCGTCTCCTTCCTGAGCGGTATGACGGCTGCGTGGTCCCATGATGTTTATACTTGCGTACTATTGTTTGTACAGATGAACGTGGTACCTTCAGGCGTTTGGAAATTGCTCCCAAGGATGAACCAGACTTGTGGAGGTCTACAATTTTTTTTCTGAGGTCTTGGCTGATTTCTTTTGATTTTCCCATGATGTCAAGCAAAGAGGCACTGAGTTTGAAGGTAGGCCTTGAAATACATCCACAATTGCCTCAAATTATGTAAATTAGCCTATCAGAATCTTCTAAAGCCAAGACATCCTTTTCTGGAATTTTCCAAGCTGTTTAATTAAAGGCACAGTCAACTTATTGTATGTAAACTTCTGACCCACTGGAATTGTGATACAGTGAATTATAAGTGAAATAATCTGTCTGTAAACAATTGTTGGAAAATGTGACTTGCCAAAACTATAGTTTGTTAACAATAAATGTGTGGAGTGGTTGAAAAACGAGTTTTAATGACTCCAACCTAGTGTATGTAAACTTCAACTGTATATACTGTATCTTATACCATCCATTGCATCTCGTCTACGCTCCTCGGTCATCGCTCATCCATATATGTACATATTGTTATTCCATCCCTATAAAGGTAGTTATATTAGGTTGTTGTTGGGGAATTGTTAGATTACATGTTGATATTACTGCACTGTTGGAACTAGAAGCACAAGCATTTCGCTACACTCGCATTAACATCTGCTAAACATGTGTATGTGACCAATAAAATTTGATTTGATTTATTTGACAAGGAGTTGGCTGGCTGGATAGTGGTCAACATCCCCTAGACAAACTCAGTCAGCCAGTAAGTCCTAAACCTTAAGTCCTAGCAGGATAGGGTTATAAAGCAGTGTTGTCTAATGTCATTCAGATAATGAGGAGTTTATTGGGATACAAGGTGATTTGTAGATCAGGGATTCTGAGCAGTCTAGTGGACCACATAGTGTTTCCCTTGAAAAAGGACAGGAAGTCCAT
Source organism: Salmo salar (assembly GCF_965601325.2). NCBI lineage: Eukaryota > Metazoa > Chordata > Actinopteri > Salmoniformes > Salmonidae > Salmo > Salmo salar. The sequence continues at coordinate 81,601,216 of NC_138307.1, read as the reverse complement.
TGTATAGGACAGGAAGTCTTCTCCTTACCTAACTCTGTTCCACCTTCACCCCCCCCCCCAAGTGTTGGCATCACATTTTACATGTGAAACATGTATAGCTTAAACCTGAACTTAAAAGCCAACATACCCAAGATGACAAACTTCCTGAGCTGTGCGTGTTTGGTGAGCATGGTGAGGACGGAGTGGAGGAGCCGAACACACACCAGACTGCCCTCGTCCACCACCAACACACGCACACACGCAAACTTCCACTCCTCAGGAGCCCCGTTGGGGTCCCTCTTGGCCTGCATGAAACTCCACAGCACCTGACAGGGAGGGGTGAACAGGAGGGAGGGGTGAACAGGAGGGAGGGGTGAACAGGAGGGAGGGGTGAACAGGAGGGAGGGGTGAACAGGAGGGAGGGGTGAACAGGAGGGAGGGGTGAACAGGAGGGAGGGGTGAACAGGAGGGAGGGGTGAACAGGAGGGAGGGGTGAACAGGAGGGAGGGGTGAACAGGAGGGAGGGGTGAACAGGAGGGAGGGGTGAACAGGAGGGAGGGGTGAACAGGAAGGAGGGGTTAGATATCTGTGACCTCTGGAAGTGACACTGTGTACAACACATGGACCTGACTACTGATGTTCAACTGGTTCATTTAGAACAATACGGCCGCTGGCGGTGAATATGGCCGCTGGCGGTGAACAAGTGGTAAACTTGACCTACAAGTTACACAAATAATCCTTTGTAAATCATGTAAGTGATAAATTTCAGCTGTTTATTTTGGTCTCACCGATACCTTTCTATTACAGAGACAAAGCCTACATGGACAGAGCATGTAACTTCTAGCTTTACCCAGGCTAATGTTTACCATTCAGAAACCTGTTCTGTACCTGGCTAACAGAACATAGTCAGAACCATTCTAGAAGTCATCCTAAGAGCAGAACTGTCTCCTGTACCAACCTGATGCAGGGTGTAGGCCTTGAGGCAGGTCCTCTTGGTGAGCAGAGACGCAGCTCTCCCTGTGGGCGCTGTCAGTAACACCTCGTCCTCTCCCTGTAAAACCCACAACGACTTCTTCCTCTCGTCCTTTACCTCCCCCTCTAACTGAGAGAGGAGACTGGGCGACAGGGCTTCTTCCTCCCACGCCTCGGACCCCAAGGAGTCATTCTCAAAGTCCCAGCATACCTTCCTGACCTCCTCCTCTGGGCTCTGCTGCAAGGCTGCCTTGAACAGCAGACTCACCACCGTGGTCTTCCCACAGCCCCCCTTACCGCTGATCACCGTCACCGGATTGGAACAGATCATCTCCGCTGCACGTATCTGATCTGGGTCTAAATCTACTGGAGGGCCCTGATCTGTAGGGGCTGGTTCTGCGTCAGAGTCCACTTCACCTCCACCTCCACCTTGACCCTCCCTACTCCCTCCATCCCCTCCCTTCTTCCTCAGCCTCTCCAGTGCTGAAGCAGTCAGCACCTCGTTGACATCCAGAGGTATAACCCAGCGCTCTCCCTGCATCAGACAGCGAAGACACTCAGCTATCCCAGTCTCATAAGAATGCAGGTTCTGCAGCGCCACCTTCTGGCGATCCCGTACCACTACACCCAGCTCTTTGAGGAAGTGGACTGCGTCCCACACCTGAATGAAAGAACGAACGAACGAATTAACTAAATTTGAAATTTACAAAAATACATATGGAGCTGCTTCAGCAAGCGAACCAACAGACAATACATAAACCACAAAGAGGACAGACGTATTTGTGTTGTGTTCCTCGTACCTCCATCTCCACCACGGAGTTACATCCTCTCCTGACCTCGTCACACAGGGTGGGGAGCTCCGTGTAGGTACTGCCCGTCCTGTAGCAGTGGGTCTTCAGAGAGTCGTAGACTCGCAGGGCATTACGCTGCTTCAGAGGGATCTCTTGGAACAGTTTACACTCATGGAAGGATCTCAGCTGAGCCTCGCAATGGACCACCTTCAACTCCTTGTATATAACCTAGAGAGAGGGGGAGTAGGGGAGGGGGGAGGGAAGAGAGAGGAAAAGTGAGAAGCGATTACTCAAGATAAACTAAAATAAGAAAATAATTGATTATGTCTGATCAAAGCGTTCATAGCAGATTAGAGGGGTGCTCTGTGATAGTTCACTGCTGGATTGGTCTGATCAAAGCGTTCATGGCAGATTAGAGGGGTGCTCTGTGATAGGTCACTGCTGGATTGGTCTGATCAAAGTCTACAGAAACTGTTGAGACAGTATGTTAACCAACCACAGTCCCCGACCAGCCAGGAGATTACACTTACATAGTTAAAGCCCAGCTTCCACACATCAGTCTTGATAATCTCCTCTATTTTGGCCAGCAAACTGAGATCCTCCTCTTCCTCCTCCTCTTCATCTATCTGTGTGACATGTGTAGCACCCTGTGCAGCAGGATGTTTCTGGCTTTTCTTTCCCTGGCCCAGTAGCTCAGTGAAGCGCCCTGGCAGTAGGGTAGGCAGGTATCTCATCACATTGGGGTACAGAGAGGCAGCTGTCACGTGCATCCCTGCAACTGACAGACATACCGATGACATGAGCTGTGTTGGAATACCCATACTAACATACTGTATGTTAGTATACTGTAAACCAACGGTAACATTTCAGTTCAGCGTACTAGAGCTTCACCCATCTACCGGAAGTTGATGCTGTTGCTATGCAACCTATTGCTAGCTTGTTAGTGTAACAGATTACTAGCTAGACTTCGGGTGTGTTTGTAACTTCAATCTGGAGTGCCAGAGTGCGCTCTGGGCGTTTGTAAATTCAGGGCGGTGTCAGATTCAACGGGTGTTGAGCATTGGTAACTAACTGTGCTGCTGACAACAATTGAAATAGTTTTTTTTTTGCCGACGTTGACCGACACCGGCCATATTCAACGGGTGTTGAGCGTTTGGTAACTAACTGTGCTGCTTGCCGACGTTGACCGACACCGGCCATATTCAACGGGTGTTGAGCGTTTGGTAACTAACTGTGCTGCTGTGCCGACGTTGACCGACACCGGCCATATTCAAAGGGTGTTGAGCGTTTGGTAACTAACTGTGCTGCTTGCCGACGTTGACCGACACCGGCCATATTCAACGGGTGTTGAGCGTTTGGTAACTAACTGTGCTGCTGTGCCGACGTTGACCGACACCGGCCATATTCAACGGGTGTTGAGCGTTTGGTAACTAACTGTGCTGCTGTGCCGACGTTGACCGACACCGGCCATATTCAACGGGTGTTGAGCGTTTGGTAACTAACTGTGTTGCTGTGCCGACGTTGACCGACACCGGCCATATTCAACGGGTGTTGAGCGTTTGTTAATTCATCAGATATTTAGCAAATTTACAAACGCACCCTATGACTAATAAGCATACTACATACCCAATTTGCATCACAAATAGTATGGTTAGTATGGTATAGTATGGTATAGTATGGTATAATATAGTATGGTATAGTATATGTATAGTATGGTTAATATAGTTAAAATGGTATAGTATTTTTATTTTATTTTTTTATTTCACCTTTATTTAACCAGGTAGGCAAGTTGAGAACAAGTTCTCATTTACAATTGCGACCTGGTCAAGATAAAGCAAAGCAGTTCGACAACATACAACAACACAGAGTTACACATGGAATAAAACAAACATACAGTAGAAAAATAAGTCTATATACAATGTGAGCAAATGAGGTGAGATAAGGGAGGTAAAGGCAAAAAAGGCCATGGTGGCAGAGTAAATACAAGTAAAACACTGGAATGGTAGATTTGTAGTAGAAGAAAGTGCAAAGTAGAAATAATGGGGTGTAAAGGAGCAAAATAAATAAATACAGTAGGGGAAGAGGTAGTTGTTTGGGCTAAATTATAGATGGGCTATGTACAGGTGCAGTGATCTGTGAGCTGCTCTGACAGCTGGTGCTTAAAGCTAGTGAGGGAGATAAGTGTTTCCAGTTTCAGAGATTTTTGTAGTTCGTTCCAGTCATTGGCAGCAGAGAACTGGAAGGAGAGACGACCAAAGGAGGAATTGGCTTTGGGGGTGACCAGAGAGATATACCTGCTAGTATGGGTTAGTATGGTATGGTATGGTTAATATAGTATGGTATAGTATGGTTAGAATGGTTAATATAGTATGGTATAGTATGGTTAGAATGGTTAGTATAGTATGGTTAGAATGGTTAATATAGTATGGTATAGTATAGTATGGTTAGAATGGTTAATATAGTATGGTTAGAATGCTTAGTATGGTTAGTATAGTATGGTTAGAATGGTTAATATAGTATGGTATAGTATGGTTAGAATGGTTAATATAGTATGGTATAGTATGGTTAGAATGGTTAATATAGTATGGTATAGTATGGTTAATATAGTATGGTTAGAATGGTTAATATAGTATGGTATAGTATGGTTAGAATGGTTAATATAGTATGGTATAGTATGGTTAATATGGTTAATATAGTATGGTATAGTATGGTTAGAATGGTTAGTATGGTTAATATGGTTAATATAGTATGGTTAGTATGGTATAGTATAGTATGGTATAGTTAGTATGAGTATTCGAACACAGCTATGGTCTTTACTCACAGCACTTCATATTACCAAAACACTATAGATCAGGGTCAAGATGCATCTCTCCCTCACGTCCACCTACCTGAAACAGAGACCAAGGCTTTAATCTGCTGTGCCAATGCTCTGTGCTGCTCTCCTTCCTCAAACTCAGCCAGAACTTCCTGAAGGTTAGCCAACTCCACCTTCCTTCCCATCGGCAGCCAAGCAAAGAACGGGGTGACAAACTGTCCATCCACGCCACAGGCTGTGAGGAACAGAGACAGGATGGAGCGACCCTGGTCTCCCTGGAGGTCTGAGCGAAGGCGGTAGGCAGGGTAGCCCCGCAGCACCAGCTTGCCCCTGGCTGCGCGGGCTGAGCAGGTAGCCTCCCACCATGGGTCCTTCAGACTGAACCGGCCCATTACTCTGCATCTCTTACCAGACACACTGTCCAGGAAATCAACTAGAATGGACGTGGGATAGAAAATGAAACAATTACACAACATAGTTAGTTATTTAGCTGACTAACGTTATCTAGCTAGATCATCAGCATGCATTCATCGTGGTGGATTGTATGGTAGTGTTTTGTGGGGGGTGGGTATCATTTGTGGGAACGGTCCAACAGGAATCTGTTCCAAAAAGTTGGTAAAGTACAAGGATGCCAACAAACAACACATACAAAGTAGTATGATCAATTCACCTAGTTGACTAGCTGCCGAATAGGCATCAACTCACCACGTAGTTTATTCTTAATGTTTGTCCATAGGCTACCAGAGAGGACAGACACTTTTCAGAATAAACATGGTGAGTGGAAAACCTTAATGAAACAGCCCACCCTCTACCCGGTATCTTATTCTGCCGCTATACAACTTTGTATACGTTGTTTGTTGGAAACCTTGTTATTTACGAAGTTTTTGTAACAGATGCCTGTTGGAATGTTCCACACATGATACCCACCCTTTTGTGGCTGTATTAGTGTACTAACAAGAGATAAACCAGATTAAACAAACGATATAATTACAGTAGGAGACATTATAATCAATACAAGCTCGGTCGATAAGAGTGACACTGTTGCAGTCCCTAACGCTGAATGATTGGTAACTTGTTAGCTAGATAAATAGAGCTCATTTGTTGCAAGTGACAACCGCAGTAGCTAGTTAGGCTAACTTATACATGTGAATTTATCAAAGCTATGATGATCTGTCAACGACCACTCACCTTCGTTTCGGCCCGGTATGGAGGAATTAAACATGTGTCCTCCAGAGCTAACGCTGTCCATCTCTTTCATATCCAGAAACTCCGGCTGTGCCTCTTCCTCCTCCTCATCATCATCTTCCCAATCAGAATCGTCATTTTCCGCCTTTTTAACCTTCTTTTCGGGTAAAATGTAACCTATTATGATTCTGTCACCAAGAGGACACCCCAACTGAGACATTTCTGTTTTGTTTTGCTTATTTCGCGCGGTAATTTCATATGCCAGCTGATATACAAATAGGAAGTGGAAAAGCGGAAGTGCTTTATATTTTTTTCCGAGACAAGCTAAAAACTAGCGGGTAAGCGCCACCGACCGGCCTGGGGGGTAAGGTGCAGCTTGATGAGTCTCATTCCTGTGCTTACCATTAGGCTTACCAGATACTACACCATCTTATTGTAAGTCATGAATGCAGTTATAGTTGTGTATTACAGTGAAAGCGGAATATCGTTTTTTTTACCTACGAATAATTCAAACGAATTCATCCACATTGTCAATCTTATTTTATTAATAAAAGGCATGACAAAATGTAAAGTCAACTTACAAAACATAAGTAAAGGGATAGTTGACCCAAATTACAAAATGACACATTGGTTTCCTTACCCTGTAAGTAGTCTATGGACAAGGTATGACAGCAATTCATGCTTTGGTTTAGTTTCCCTGGCACTGTTTCTACACGCTAACGTTTTAGCATGAACTTTCATTTTAAATTATCTTTATAAAATGTTTTTATTATAGAAGTACTGTATAAATCATATCCTAATTTTATAAATAACAAATATAAAATGGAATCTGTCAGCAGATAATAAATATCTTTCTACAAGAATATATATTTTTAGCATAATATACTGTCAATGAAGGACATAGATTGCTATCATTCAAGCATATGAACATCACATCTTGTCACCTACCAGGGCTGGATTTCCCAAAAGCATCGTAGCACTAACCATCTTAATTCCATTGAAACTAAATGGACGAAAGATGATCATAGTGCTACGATGCTTTTTGGGAAACCCAGCCCAGATCCGTACAGTCATTTAGAGAAAGGGAGATTTGACACCATCTACAGTATCCTGTGGCTGAGTGGCCATGCCAGGTCATTTAACCAGGGCCAGGTCATTTAACCAGGGCCAGGTCATTTAACCAGGGTCAGGTCATTTAACCAGGGCCAGGTCATTTAACCAGGGCCAGGTCATTTAACCAGGGCCAGGTCATTTAACCAGGGCCAGGTCATTTAACCAGGGCCAGGTCATTTAACCAGGGCCAGGTCATTTAATCAGGGCCAGGTCATTTAACCAGGGCCAGGTCATTTAACCAGGGCCAAGTCATTTAACCAGGGCCAGGTCATTTAACCAGGGCCAGGTCATTTAACCAGGGCCAAATAATTTAACCAGGGCCAGGTCATTTAACCAGGGCCAGGTCATTTAACCAGGGCCAGGTCATTTAACCAGGGCCAGGTCATTTAACCAGGGCCAGGTCATTTAATCAGGGCCAGGTCATTTAACCAGGGCCAGGTCATTTAACCAGGGCCAGGTCATTTAACCAGGGCCAGGACATTTAACCAGGGCCAGGCCATTTAACCAGGGCCAGGCCATTTAACCAGGGCCAGCAATGACTAAGTCAGATATATGGATAAGTTAACCCTCTCTCTCTGCAGGCCATGTACTGTATGCATGTGTCATTCAAAGTAGTGAAGTTGTCCTCGATGCTGGTCTGGGGTCTGTTTTGTGTTTTTACCCTCTAATGGTTAAGATTAGGATTCGTGGAGGGCAAGCAGATCCTAGATCAGCTTTCTCACTCCTGGGTGGTGATGGAGACAGAGAGGAGTTCCTCTGTTCTGAGGAGGCCTCTGTTGTACAGATCAATCTTATTCATCATTCTCTGCTTGGCAGGGTTGTCCACTATACTGAGGGAAGAGAAGCTGAGGTCACCTGTAACATAGACAGAACAATTAGAATTAAACCAAGGTTCCAGTATGTGAGTCTGACTCAACATTGGCTGCTGGGTAAAGAAGAAATTATCTCTGAAATCTTCATTTTTATACAACCAGGTTCTATAGCTAAAACACAGTTTTTCCTTGACCCTTTGACCCAACCTGGATAACCTCCAGGTCCTAGTTACAGTCTATAGGTAGTTACAGTCTATAGGGAGTTACAGTCTATAGGTAGTTACAGTCTATAGGTAGTTACAGTCTATAGGTAGTTACAGTCTATAGGTAGTTACAGTCTATAGGTAGTTACAGTCTATAGATAGTTACAGTCTATTGGGAGTTACAGTCTATAGGTAGTTACAGTCTATAGGTAGTTACAGTCTATAGGTAGTTACAGTCTATAGGGAGTTACAGTCTATAGGTAGTTACAGTCTATAGGTAGTTACAGTCTATAGGGAGTTACAGTCTATAGGGAGTTACAGTCTATAGGTAGTTACAGTCTATAGGGAGTTACAGTCTATAGGTAGTTACAGTCTATAGATAGTTACAGTCTATAGGGAGTTACAGTCTATAGGTAGTTACAGTCTATAGGGAGTTACAGTCTATAGGGAGTTACAGTCTATAGGTAGTTACAGTCTATAGGTAGTTACAGTCTATAGGGAGTTACAGTCTATAGGTAGTTACAGTCTATAGGTAGTTACAGTCTATAGGGAGTTACAGTCTATAGGTAGTTACAGTCTATAGGGAGTTACAGTCTATAGGTAGTTACAGTCTATAGATAGTTACAGTCTATAGATAGTTACAGTCTATAGATAGTTACAGTCTATAGGGAGTTACAGTCTATAGGTAGTTACAGTCTATAGGGAGTTACAGTCTATAGGTAGTTACAGTCTATAGGGAGTTACAGTCTATAGGTAGTTACAGTCTATAGGTAGTTACAGTCTATAGGGAGTTACAGTCTATAGGGAGTTACAGTCTATAGGGAGTTACAGTCTATAGGTAGTTACAGTCTATAGGGAGTTACAGTCTATAGGGAGTTACAGTCTATAGGTAGTTACAGTCTATAGGTAGTTACAGTCTATAGGTAGTTACAGTCTATAGGGAGTTACAGTCTATAGGTAGTTACAGTCTATAGGTAGTTACAGTCTATAGGGAGTTACAGTCTATAGATAGTTACAGTCTATAGGTAGTTACATTCCATAGGTAGGGCCTTGGGCTTAAACCTGGTTATGTAAGGTGGTGAGGTATAACTCCTGGTCCCAAACATAATACTTGCCTTGAGGGAGGTCTGAGGGGCAGGGAGTAAACCCATTGGCTCTACAGTCCTCACAGCCCAGTCCATCCACCTCAGCTGAACAGCTACACTGGACTGGCCAGCTACTGTAAAGATCCACTGGCTCTCCATTGGTCTGTAGGCTCTGGTCAGCCTCATCAGCCCCTAGTCCTGCTCTTTCCCCTGCCCCCTCCCGTGACAGGTGGCTGCTCCGCTCCCCACTGCCCAGATAGGTGACCTCTGACTGGCTACACTCACAGGGCCCTCCCTGGGCTGGAGCTGGCTGTGGGTTCTCAATGGGGTAACTGTGCAGCTCATCATCCTCCACAGGCACACTGGGGCTGGGGTTGGAGCTGGGGCCATGTCCCGTCTGGGCAGGAGAGGCAGGGGGAGCTGGGGCCTCGTCGGTCAGAGTGTGTGGCTGCTCTTCAGGTGGGCACGGCAGGGGAAGCAGCTGGCTCAATACCTGTAACACCTGGAAGAGGCAGGTTGGGGGAGAACACCCATTTCATTATTGTAAAAGACAATGTGCTATCAATGATTTACCTGTAAATAAAAGCAGTAATCTCTTCACTCACCAGAAATGGACAGACAGAAATCTAGTATGACTCATAAAGTCAATATTTACTAAGTCCACAGATATCGAGAGGCTGTAAATGACTTTTGTTCTCATTTGTCTAGTCAGCCCTTCACCTAGCTACAGTATCCAGTCCAGACCTAAGAGAAGTCTAGTTTTAACGCTGCTTTCAGAGTTCAGTCCAGACCTAAGAGAACTCTAGTTTTAACGCTGCTTTCAGAGTTCAGTCCAGACCTAAGAGAACTCTAGTTTTAACGCTGCTTTCAGAGTTCAGTCCAGACCTAAGAGAACTCTAGTTTTAACGCTGCTTTCAGAGTTCAGTCCAGACCTAAGAGAAGTCTAGTTTTAACGCTGCTTTCAGAGTTCAGTCCAGACCTAAGAGAACTCTAGTTTTAACGCTGCTTTCAGAGAAACAAATAGTTACTTTGGAGGTGACTACAACTACTTGAAAACAGATCCTCAAAAAAGGACAACTTCAAAAAAACTATTTGAATACAGATCTCAGGAAGTGACAGCATTTCAGAAACTATTGGATTGGCTCTTCAACTAATGACAGGACTGTATCTGGAACTGTATGGGATTGGCTGTCTTCAACTAATGGCAGGACTGTATCTAGAACTGTATGTTGGATTGGCTGTCTTCAACTAATGACAGGACTGTATCTAGAACTGTATGTTGGATTGGCTGTCTTCAACTAATGACAGGACTGTATCTAGAACTGTATGGGATTGGCTGTCTTCAACTAATGACAGGACTGTATCTGGAACTGTATGGGATTCGCTGTCTTCAACTAATGACAGGGCTGTATCTAGAACTGTATGTTGGATTGGCTGTCTTCAACTAATGACAGGACTGTATCTAGAACTGTATGTTGGATTCGCTGTCTTCAACTAATGACAGGACTGTATCTAGAACTGTATGTTGGATTGGCTGTCTTCAACTAATGACAGGACTGTATCTAGAACTGTATGGGATTCGCTGTCTTCAACTAATGACAGGACTGTATCTAGAACTGTATGGGATTGGCTGTCTTCAACTAATGGCAGGACTGTATCTAGAACTGTATGGGATTGGCTGTCTTCAACTAATGGCAGGACTGTATCTAGAACTGTATGTTGGATTGGCTGTCTTCAACTAATGACAGGACTGTATCTAGAACTGTATGGGATTCGCTGTCTTCAACTAATGACAGGACTGTATCTAGAACTGTATGTTGGATTGGCTGTCTTCAACTAATGACAGGACTGTATCTAGAACTGTATGGGATTGGCTGTCTTCAACTAATGACAGGACTGTATCTAGAACTGTATGGGATTGGCTGTCTTCAACTAATGACAGGACTGTATCTAGAACTGTATGGGATTGGCTGTCTTCAACTAATGACAGGACTGTATCTAGAACTGTATGTTGGATTGGCTGTCTTCAACTAATGACAGGACTGTATCTAGAACTGTATGTTGGATTGGCTATCTTCAACTAATGACAGGACTGTATCTAGAACTGTATGGGATTCGCTGTCTTCAACTAATGACAGGACTGTATCTAGAACTGTATGTTGGATTGGCTGTCTTCAACTAATGACAGGACTGTATCTAGAACTGTATGGGATTGGCTGTCTTCAACTAATGACAGGGCTGTATCTAGAACTGTATGTTGGATTGGCTGTCTTCAACTAATGACAGGACTGTATCTAGAACTGTATGTTGGATTGGCTGTCTTCAACTAATGACAGGACTGTATCTAGAACTGTATGGGATTGGCTGTCTTCAACTAATGACAGGGCTGTATCTAGAACTGTATGTTGGATTGGCTGTCTTCAACTAATGACAGGACTGTATCTAGAACTGTATGGGATTGGCTGTCTTCAACTAATGACAGGACTGTATCTAGAACTGTATGTTGGATTGGCTGTCTTCAACTAATGACAGGACTGTATCTAGAACTGTATGGGATTGGCTGTCTTCAACTAATGACAGGACTGTATCTAGAACTGTATGTTGGATTCGCTGTCTTCAACTAATGACAGGACTGTATCTAGAACTGTATGGGATTGGCTGTCTTCAACTAATGACAGGACTGTATCTAGAACTGTATGGGATTGGCTGTCTTCAACTAATGACAGGACTGTATCTAGAACTGTATGTTGGATTGGCTGTCTTCAACTAATGACAGGACTGTATCTAGAACTGTATGTTGGATTGGCTGTCTTCAACTAATGACAGGACTGTATCTAGAACTGTATGGGATTGGCTGTCTTCAACTAATGACAGGACTGTATCTAGAACTGTATGTTGGATTGGCTGTCTTCAACTAATGACAGGGCTGTATCTAGAACTGTATGGGATTGGCTGTCTTCAACTAATGACAGGACTGTATCTAGAACTGTATGTTGGATTGGCTGTCTTCAACTAATGACAGGACTGTATCTAGAACTGTATGGGATTGGCTGTCTTCAACTAATGACAGGACTGTATCTAGAACTGTATGTTGGATTGGCTGTCTTCAACCAATGACAGGGCTGTATCTAGAACTGTATGTTGGATTGGCTGTCTTCAACCAATGACAGGGCTGTATCTAGAATTGTATATTGAAGATAGAAATAGAATGAACAGAGCCCAATCTCCTATCCTATTCCAATCTATCTGACAGTCATATTTGATCTTCACAATACATTTCTATGTGAACATTCTGTAAATGTCCATTCTCCTAAATGTCCTTTTTTTTTTTTTTTACAGATAAGTAAACATAAATTGTGACGCTCAACTACAGATGTAGGATCTTACTTTGATCACACTTTTGTTGCTGAGAATTTTCCTGCACAGCAGAAAATGCAAACTTGTAGTGTATTTGAGTTTTGAAAAGGCTTCTAAAGTTTGTAATATTGACTTTAACATTTCAGATTTGATTTGCCCTAATGAAAAATGTGTCAACCAATACAAAAATGTCCATTCATTATAATCCACATAATTCACATTTCCTGTTGCTGAGGATTATTTTCCTGCTGTAGCAAACTGGCTCAAACTAAGATCCTACATCTGTACTGTATGACTCTTTCAACATGCCACTGAAACGGTTCAAAGCTGCAATTCATTTTATAATACCTGAAAATACTGCAGAGTAATTCAAATCCATTTGCAAACAACGTCGATCCTCTTTGTCCATCTGAGAGGAAGTGTTCTTGTTTTAAACACACACTACACCATCTTTAAAGGGATAATTTACTCAGAATATAAACTAACATGATTTTCCACCTACCTTGGCTGTAGTTGATTCGAGAAGGCAGTTTTGGGATATTTCGTTTGCTTTCAACACTTAATATCCATATTTTGTTACTGTTAGCATTCTAAGTAACCTTTAACATTAAACTGTTCTTGTGCCGGAGTAAAACAACTTTAATTACCTTGTATTAGCATTTTGTTACATAATAATTTGGTAATTGCATTTGAATTGCATAGCAATGAGCTGAGAATTTTTGTAACTTCTCTACACCAGAATAGTGACTGTTCCTTATTTCATTTAATAACTCCATTATTGTGTAATTATAAAGACATTTCCAAAGTCCTATGTAACAACAATGTTGCTATTGTAATAATCACAAAGTTACTACATATGTACAAGAACTGGATGTCAAGTGTTACCGTATAACCTTATGTCACTCATTACCGTATAACCTTATGTCACTCATTACCGTATAACCTTATGTCACTCATTAGGAACATATTTGTCAGTCATTTTGTTAATCTTCTCTAATGTTGAGGTGATTCCATGTCCCTCATTTATTTTATTCTAGGCTATAGACTATATTAAGATTCATATCTGAGAGCCTCCAAACTATGTGCTAATTATCATGTATTTAGACGAATTCAACTAACTGTTATAGTTTTGGGTTCTTCATCGAATATTTGGCAGCCACCAAATAAATATTTTTTAGTTTTTCAAATAACTTGCATATATTCAAATACCTTCAAATATGATTTGGCTATTGGTGAGGTATTCTTTTCCTGAGACCTGTATTTGAATATCAAAACAACTACCTCAAACTCTACCTAAACTATCTTCGACTAGCTCAAACTCTACCTAAACTATCTTCGACTAGCTCAAACTCTACCTAAACTATCTTCGACTAGCTCAAACTCTACCTAAACTATCTTCGACTAGCTCAAACTCTACCTAAACTATCTTCGACTAGCTCAAACTCTACCTAAACTATCTTCGACTAGCTCAAACTCTACCTAATCTATCTTAGACTAGCTCAAACTCTACCTAAACTATCTTAGACTAGCTCAAACTCTACCTAAACTATCTTCGACTAGCTCAAACTCTACCTAAACTATCTTCGACTAGCTCAAACTCTACCTAAACTATCTTCGACTAGCTCAAACTCTACCTAATCTATCTTTGACTAGCTCAAACTCTACCTAAACTATCTTCGACTAGCTCAAACTCTGCCTAAACTATCTTCGACTAGCTCAAACTCTACCTAAACTATCTTAGACTAGCTCAAACTCTACCTAAACTATCTTCGACTAGCTCAAACTCTACCTAAACTATCTTCGACTAGCTCAAACTCTACCTAAACTATCTTCGACTAGCTCAAACTCTACCTAATCTATCTTTGACTAGCTCAAACTCTACCTAAACTATCTTCGACTAGCTCAAATTCTACCTAAACTATCTTCGACTACCTCGAGTATTTCAAAAGTTGGTATTTTCAAACAAACTACAAAATAAACTATTTTCTGCCCAGGTCTGATTCAGGTCTGATTCAGTGGAAAATCAAACAAACAGTCCTACCCTGAACCTTGACTCTAAAAGTCAGGTTCATGTCCCTATTCTCACATTTACCCAACTCAATAAAGTAGAATTTAATTGAATTGAACTAAATTGAACTGGATTGCATTGAATTGTATTGAGTTGACTCACATTCTCCATGGTGGGTCTGTTGCGTGGTCGTGTAGAGGTGCAGTCCAGGGCTAGACGCAACAAGGTAAAGGACATAGAGTGGGGACAAAGACCAGCTCTCGGGTCCAGATACTGAAGACAGGAGTCTACACTGCCAGTGTCCTCCACCTCTCCACTTAGGACGTCTCTCTGGATGGGAGGGAGGTAGCATGAACCAGACTGCATGTATCCAGCAATCCAGCATTATTTCATGTGTTTGCAAGCATTTCAATGCAATGTGCAATTTCCGAAAGTAACAAAATGTAATTCTAGTCTCACCAGCAGGGTGTGTTTAGGAGTCTCCTCTCTAACTTTCCGTCCCGTTAATATTTCCATTATAACCTAAAGAAGAAATAGGTTCTTATTAACAGGTTCTGGTCATAGACATCCAATCAATTCACAAACAGCTATGTTCTGGCATTCAGATCAGTTTATCCAGTATTAGTCACAAGTAGCTGACAAAGACCACGTCTGTTGAAAGAGGATTGTTTTGTCAAAAATATGTTTCAGAGCATTTTTTGTCAAGTGTTCACTAACTCACCACTCCTAAGCTGAACACGTCCAGACTGACGGACAGCTTTCCGTCTCGGATGTATTCCTCCGGCAGGTAGCCCAGGGTTCCGAAGGTCGTATCCAAGGTAACGGTGCAGCTCTGACTGACAGAGTGGGGTCTGAGACAGGCCGTCCCAAAATCAGACAGCTTGGGCTGCAGCCGCTCGTCCAGCAGTATGTTAGAACTACACAGAGAGAATACGCTTTGGAATTCAGGTGTGACTGGGATCTTTGGAACTCAGGTGTGACTGGGATCTTTGGAAATGTGTTATGCTATGCTAGGCTATGTTATACTGTGATATGCTGTGTTATGCTATGCTAGGCTATGTTATACTGTGATATGCTGTGTTATGCTATGCTAGGCTATGTTATACTGTGATATGCTGTGTTATGCTATGCTAAAACCAATGCTTTAAAAAAAAGTCTGTCTCTTTCCTGGTCCCATCATTCACCAAGACCCTGACATTTTTCTTATTGAACCTTTATTTAACGAGGCAAGTCAGTTAACAACAAATTCTTATTTACAATGACGGCCTACCGGGGAACAGTGGGTTAACTGCCTTGTTCAGGGGCAGAACGACAGATTTTTACCTTGGGGATTTGATCTTGCAACCTTCCGGTTACTAGTCCAACACTCTAACCACTAGGCTACCTGCCTCTAACCACTAGGCTAGGGGGTGAAAGGGGGGTGAGGTGAGTGACTAGACTAATGGTTTGAGCTGGTACCTTGTTATGTTAGTGACTAGGGGTTTGAGCTGGTACCTTGTTATGTTATTGACTAGGGGTTTGAGCTGGTACCTTGTTATGTTAGTGACTAGGGGTTTGAACTGGTATCTTGTTATGTTATTGACTAGGGGTTTGAGCTGGTACCTTGTTATGTTATTGACTAGGGGTTTGAGCTGGTACCTTGTTATGTTATTGACTAGGGGTTTGAGCTGGTACCTTGTTATGTTATAGACTAGGGGTTTGAGCTGGTACCTTGTTATGTTATTGACTAGGAGTTTGAGCTGGTACCTTGTTATGTTATTGACTAGGGGTTTGAGCTGGTACCTTGTTATGTTATTGACTAGGGGTTTGAGCTGGTACCTTGTTATGTTATTGACTAGGGGTTTGAACTGGTACCTTGTTATGTTATTGACTAGGGGTTTGAGCTGGTACCTTGTTATGTTATTGACTAGGGGTTTGAGCTGGTACATTGTTATGTTATAGACTAGGGGTTTGAGCTGGTACCTTGTTATGTTATTGACTAGGGGTTTGAGCTGGTACCTTGTTATGTTATTGACTAGGGGTTTGAGCTGGTACCTTGTTATGTTATTGACTAGGGGTTTGAACTGGTACCTTGTTATGTTATAGACTAGGGGTTTGAACTGGTACCTTGTTATGTTATTGACTAGGGGTTTGAACTGGTACCTTGTTATGTTATTGACTAGGGGTTTGAGCTGGTACCTTGTTATGTTATTGACTAGGGGTTTGAGCTGGTACCTTGTTATGTTATTGACTAGGGGTTTGAGCTGGTACCTTGTTATGTTATTGACTAGGGGTTTGAGCTGGTACCTTGTTATGTTATTGACTAGGGGTTTGAGCTGGTACCTTGTGATGTTATTGACTAGGGGTTTGAACTGGTACCTTGTTATGTTATTGACTAGGGGTTTGAGCTGGTACCTTGTTATGTTATTGACTAGGGGTTTGAGCTGGTACCTTGTTATGTTATTGACTAGGGGTTTGAGCTGGTACCTTGTTATGTTATTGACTAGGGGTTTGAACTGGTACCTTGTTATGTTATTGACTAGGGGTTTGAGCTGGTACCTTGTTATGTTATTGACTAGGGGTTTGAGCTGGTACCTTGTTATGTTATTGACTAGGGGTTTGAGCTGGTACCTTGTTATGTTATTGACTAGGGGTTTGAGCTGGTACCTTGTTATGTTATTGACTAGGGGTTTGAGCTGGTACCTTGTTATGTTATTGACTAGGGGTTTGAACTGGTACCTTGTTATGTTATTGACTAGGGGTTTGAGCTGGTACCTTGTTATGTTAGTGACTAGGGGTTTGAGCTGGTACCTTGTTATGTTATTGACTAGGGGTTTGAGCTGGTACCTTGTTATGTTATTGACTAGGGGTTTGAGCTGGTACCTTGTTATGTTACCACAGACCACAGTGCAGGGCTGGGCCATGTGTAGGTGATGTACAGCCTTAGCCATCCCCTTGATGATGTCCAGACGCTCCTGCCATGAGAGAGTAGGCACTACGTTCTACAGAGAGATGCAGGAGGCGAGACATGTTAGCATTTAAACATCAATACACCTACTACCATACAGTCTGTCCACCACAGAGACAGATACACTGATATATTTGGCATTGAAATAGAATAGAATAGTAGTTTAGTAGAATAAAATGGAAGGTAGGGGGTATAGAATAGAACATCTCACCTGGTCATGCAGTCTGTGGAACAGTGATCCGTTGGGAAGGTAGGGGGTATAGAATAGAACATCTTACCTGGTCATGCAGTCTGTGGAACAGTGATCCGTTGGGAAGGTAGGGGGTATAGAATAGAACATCTCACCTGGTCATGCAGTCTGTGGAACAGTGATCCGTTGGGAAGGTAGGGGGTATAGAATAGAACATCTCACCTGGTCATGCAGTCTGTGGAACAGTGATCCGTTGGGAAGGTAGGGGGTATAGAATAGAACATCTCACCTGGTCATGCAGTCTGTGGAACAGTGATCCGTTGGGAAGGTAGGGGGTATAGAATAGAACATCTCACCTGGTCATGCAGTCTGTGGAACAGTGATCTGTTGGGAAGGTAGGGGGTATAGAATAGAACATCTCACCTGGTCATGCAGTCTGTGGAACAGTGATCTGTTGGGAAGGTAAGGGGTATAGAATAGAACATCTCACCTGGTCATGCAGTCTGTGGAACAGTGATCTGTTGGGAAGGTAGGGGGTATAGAATAGAACATCTCACCTGGTCATGCAGTCTGTGGAACAGTGATCCGTTGGGAAGGTAAGGGTATACCAGCCAGTAACGATCCCCATCAGAGTAACAACCCAACAGCTCTAAGATGTTAGGATGCTGGTAGCTGAAGGATAAACAGGCAGATTTGATGATTAGTAAAAGACAGATATTTACCTTTATTTAACCAGGTAAGTCACTGACAACAGATTTTCATTTTTTTACAATTAGGAGAAGATGTGTGCATGAAAGACTATTGATATGTCCTAATGGATTTCAGTGGTAAATATTTACCCAGAAACAATCTAAAATGGAGGATGAATGGAGTAGGTAGACATACAGAAACAATCTAAAATGGAGGATGAATGGAGTAGGTAGACATACAGAAACAATCTAAAATGGAGGATGAATGGAGTAGGTAGACATACAGAAACAATCTAAAATGGAGGATGAATGGAGTAGGTAGACATACAGAAACAATCTAAAATGGAGGATGAATGGAGTAGGTAGACATACAGAAACAATCTAAAATGGAGGATGAATGGAGTAGGTAGACATACAGAAACCATCTAAAATGGAGGATGAATGGAGTAGGTAGACATACAGAAACCATCTAAAATGGAGGATGAATGGAGTAGGTAGACATACAGAAACCATCTAAAATGGAGGATGAATGGAGTAGGTAGACATACAGAAACAATCTAAAATGGAGGATGAATGGAGTAGGTAGACATAAAGAAACAATCTAAAATGGAGGATGAATGGAGTAGTTAGACATACAGATGATGAACTTCCATCTCTCTCCTGAATAGATCCCACAACTTCCTCCATGAGGCTTTCTGCACCTGTACAGACCAACGAAGAAGACCAACAAACACTTGAACTGTGTTGTGTATGTCCTCAGTCCTTTTGA
This sequence comes from Salmo salar, assembly GCF_965601325.2. Taxonomy (NCBI): domain Eukaryota; kingdom Metazoa; phylum Chordata; class Actinopteri; order Salmoniformes; family Salmonidae; genus Salmo; species Salmo salar. The sequence goes on along the minus strand of NC_138307.1, from coordinate 81,582,301 downwards.
AGCACATAACCAAATAAATGTCTCTCTAGTTGAATAATGACCTTTATTATATTTCATCTCCATCAAGCCAGGGTCATTTTGAAAAGATGACTTTTATAAATGGAGCACGGTATGGAGTGGGAGTGTCAGTACCTGCTTAAAGAGCTTGACAGCGAAGGTTTCATTTCCCTTTACCACTCTGTAGACAGCAGAGAAGCTGCCCTCAGAGATCTTCATGTCCTGGTGAAAATGTCTAGTTCCCTCTATGACGTCTGAGTAGGTGATCACAAGCCTGTGGTTTCTACCTAGCAACAAAGTGAAAACACTAAGCCGGTGGTTTCTACCTAGAAACAAGATCAAAACACTAAGCCTGTGGTTTCTACCAAGCAACAAGGTCAAAACACTAAGCCTGTGGTTTCTACCTAGCAACAAAGTGAAAACACTAAGCCTGTGGTTTCTACCTAGCAACAAGGTGAGAATACTTAGAACATACGCAGAGTAACGAGGAAAAACCTCAGCATTTTCACTAGTACTTTTACACATGTTCAATGAGCCGTATGGTTACGTCCCAAACAGCACCCTATTCCCTACATAGCGGACTACTTTTGACCCATGGGCACTATTTAGGGAATAGGGTGCCCATTTGGGTTGCACCCTGTGATACTGGTCGTCAATGAAACCACAAAATAAAAAGGGAAGTGAAATAGGGAATTGGATACCTCTCAGAAGCTTCCTCTCATTGGATGTTCCACATAATGCCCTCAATATTATTTATGAGTCTGTTCTATCTAGGGACCATCTCAACACATCAGTCTGTTGTATCTAGGGACCATCTCAACACATCAGTCTGTTGTATCTAGGGACCATCTCAACACATCAGTCTGTTGTATCTAGGGACCATCTCAACACATCAGTCTGTTGTATCTAGGGACCATCTCAACACATCAGTCTGTTGTATCTAGGGGACCATCTCAACACATCAGTCTGTTGTATCTAGGGACCATCTCAACACATCAGTCTGTTGTATCTAGGGACCATCTCAACACATCAGTCTGTTGTATCTAGGGACCATCTCAACACATCAGTCTGTTGTATCTAGGGACCATCTCAACACATCAGTCTGTTGTATCTAGGGACCATCTCAACACATCAGTCTGTTGTATCTAGGGACCATCTCAACACATCAGTCTGTTGTATCTAGGGACCATCTCAACACATCAGTCTGTTGTATCTAGGGACCATCTCAACACATCAGTCTGTTGTATCTAGGGACCATCTCAACACATCAGTCTGTTGTATCTAGGGACCATCTCAACACATCAGTCTGTTGTATCTAGGGACCATCTCAACACATCAGTCTGTTGTATCTAGGGACCATCTCAACACATCAGTCTGTTGTATCTAGGGACCATCTCAACACATCAGTCTGTTGTATCTAGGGGACCATCTCAACACATCAGTCTGTTGTATCTAGGGACCATCTCAACACATCAGTCTGTTGTATCTAGGGACCATCTCAACACATCAGTCTGTTGTATCTAGGGACCATCTCAACACATCAGTCTGTTGTATCTAGGGACAACACATCAGTCTGTTGTATCTAGGGATCATCTCAACAGATGCTGCGGTGTGATGTTTTGATGAGGTGTGATGTTTTGATGAGGTGTGATGTTTTGATGAGGTGTGATGTTTTGATGACCCAACATAAGAACATGTGATAGAAGTACTAACATAGCATGACGAATACAATTCCTACTGAAACAATGAAATGACTCAGCAATCTAATGTATTCATCTCATTAGAAATATTAACAGGTGGACAAGACATACAAAATAAAAAGAATAATAACATTGTCACATACATCGGATAGGTGTAGTGTAATGTATTGTTTTACAAGGTAGTAGTACGGCGCCCCTGGAACAAATTAGGGTTAAGTGACTTGCTCAAGGGCACACAGGCAGTTTTTCACTGTCGGCTCAGCAACCTTTCAGTCAAGTACCTTCACCAGACACATGATAATTAGACTGGTTCCAACCAGGTTGGGTTGACTCACTGTCAGGTGGGGGTGACTGAGAAAACAGGACATGATGACAAAAACACACACAACATGGAACACACAACACACAACAGTTATTACAGTGTAACAAAGGATGAATTACAGGGTGACACATGGACTAGCCTACATAGACAACAGGGACCCATTTGAGACACACTTTCATACATTCATTAAGGTGAAAATGACTCGTCTCTATAAAAGGGAGATTATTCATTTCAAGTTCAACACAAACTACATGGATCATAACATAATAGGGTGATCATGACTAGGAGCCTATCACGGGTGACTGGGGAGGGGGTTTGATTAATAGATATATCATGACATAACTAGTAGCCTACCGCGGGTGACTGAGGAGGGGGTTTGATTAATAGATATATCATGACATGACTAGTAGCCTACCGCGGGTGACTGAGGAGGGGGTTTGATTAATAGATATATCATGACATAACTAGTAGCCTACCGCGGGTGACTGAGGAGGGGAGGGGTTTGATTAATAGATATATCATGACATAACTAGTAGTCTACCGTGGGTGACTGAGGAGGGGGTTTGATTAATAGATATATCATGACATGACTAGTAGCCTACCGCGGGTGACTGAGGAGGGGGTTTGATTAATAGATATATCATGACATAACTAGTAGCCTACCGCAGGTGACTGAGGAGGGGGTTTTATTAATAGATATATCATGACATAACTAGTAGCCTACCGCAGGTGACTGAGGAGGGGGTTTGATTAATAGATATATCATGACATAACTAGTAGCCTACCGCAGGTGACTGAGGAGGGGGTTTGATTAATAGATATATCATGACATAACTAGTAGCCTACCGCGGGTGACTGAGGAGGGGGTTTGATTAATAGATATATCATGACATAACTAGTAGCCTACCGCAGGTGACTGAGGAGGGGGTTTTATTAATAGATATATCATGACATAACTAGTAGCCTACCACGGGTGACTGAGGAGGGGAGGGGTTTGATTAATAGATATGACATGACTAGTAGCCTACCACGGGTGACTGAGGAGGTGAGGGGTTATCCCTGCTGCTCTTTGATGGTCCACTGTTGGGGAAGGAATACTGTGTTTCTGAAAAGACAACATTTCACTGTTTTATTAACCACTAATAACATAGACCTACATTATCAACCATTAGTGTAGCAGGACACTGAAAATGTTCAGGCTGACAGATTGCTAAATGTTTTGTTGACAGTGTTGAGTGCTTGCACACGAATAGAGGAAGTTTACGCAACAATGACATTACAGAAGTGAAACCAAAGGGTTTGCTTCAGTTGAAAAACAAGCTACAGTTGTGGAAGCCATGAGGTGTAGAATACTATACGAAACTGACACAGACTGCACCGTCATATAGTCTAATCTAGTCCCTTACCTTGAGGAATAAAGAGCTGTAGAGCTCTGTAGTGACCCATATCCTCCAACACATTCACAAGGTCCCCAACAGTTTTGTTCTGTTGCGCCCACGACCAGATGAGTTCTCGCGTGGGGCTCTTGCCTATTGCCTCCAGCCTCTCAGTGCGTCGCACCTCCATCCAACTTGGCACAATACGCGCAGCTGAAGGGGGATAGATAAAGTAGAGAAATAAACATATTTACAACAGGAAGCACGTTCTTAAAGTGCATGGGCGAATTGGCCGTCTGGCAATTCTGGCAAATGCCAGAAGGGCCGGACCATCTTTAAACGAGGTGGGCTGGTGGAAATTGACCCAAATATATATATATATATATATATATATATATTTTAAAACAATATTTAAAAAATGACACGGCTGGTGTTTTTATATGACTTTTGCGCAATTTCTCTGTTGTCATAATAATCTATACTGAGCATTTGGCTGACCAGTGAGCAATGGCTGGCATCCCTACCAAGATGGGTCAGACCAGTTTTCTGATTGGCTGAGCTGAGGTGGAGCAAATTCACATTCAAAGTCAAACGCACATTATCAAAGAGACCAGCTCTCTGTCAGTCACTTATCAGTGAGACCAGCTCTCTGTCAGTCACTTATCAGTGAGACCAGCTCTCTGTCAGTCACTTATCAGTGAGACCAGCTCTCTGTCAGTCACTTATCAGTGAGACCAGCTCTCTGTCAGTCACTTATCAGTGAGACCAGCTCTCTGTCAGTCACTTATCAGTGAGACCAGCTCTCTGTCAGTCACTTATCAGTGAGATCAGCTCTCTGTCAGTCACTTATCAGTGAGATCAGCTCTCTGTCAGTCACTTATCAGTGAGACCAGCTCTCTGTCAGTCACTTATCAGTGAGACCAGCTCTCTGTCAGTCACTTATCAGAACAGAACATCATGGATCATGAAAACAGAAAGCTGGTGCTGAAACAGTCAGAACAGAACATCATGGATCATGAAAACAGAAAGCTGGTGCTGAAACAGTCAGAACAGAACATCATGGATCATGAAAACAGAAAGCTGGTGCTGAAACAGTCAGAACAGAACATCATGGATCATGAAAACAGAAAGCTGGTGCTGAAACAGTCAGAACAGAACATCATGGATCATGAAAACAGAAAGCTGGTGCTGAAACAGTCAGAACAGAACATCATGGATCATGAAAACAGAAAGCTGGTGCTGAAACAGTCAGAACAGAACATCATGGATCATGAAAACAGAAAGGTGGTGCTGAAACAGTCAGAACAGAACATCATGGATCATGAAAACAGAAAGGTGGTGCTGAAACAGTCAGAACAGAACATCATGGATCATGAAAACAGAAAGGTGGTGCTGAAACAGTCAGAACAGAACATCATGGATCATGAAAACAGAAAGCTGGTGCTGAAACAGTCAGAACAGAACATCATGGATCATGAAAACAGAAAGCTGGTGCTGAAACAGTCAGAACAGAACATCATGGATCATGAAAACAGAAAGCTGGTGCTGAAACAGTCAGAACAGAACATCATGGATCATGAAAACAGAAAGCTGGTGCTGAAACAGTCAGAACAGAACATCATGGATCATGAAAACAGAAAGCTGGTGCTGAAACAGTCAGAACAGAACATCATGGATCATGAAAACAGAAAGCTGGTGCTGAAACAGTCAGAACAGAACATCATGGATCATGAAAACAGAAAGCTGGTGCTGAAACAGTCAGAACAGAACATCATGGATCATGAAAACAGAAAGCTGGTGCTGAAACAGTCAGAACAGAACATCATGGATCATGAAAACAGAAAGCTGGTGCTGAAACAGTCAGAACAGAACATCATGGATCATGAAAACAGAAAGCTGGTGCTGAAACAGTCAGAACAGAACATCATGGATCATGAAAACAGAAAGCTGGTGCTGAAACAGTCAGAACAGAACATCATGGATCATGAAAACAGAAAGCTGGTGCTGAAACAGTCAGAACAGAACATCATGGATCATGAAAACAGAAAGCTGGTGCTGAAACAGTCAGAACAGAACATCATGGATCATGAAAACAGAAAGCTGGTGCTGAAACAGTCAGAACAGAACATCATGGATCATGAAAACAGAAAGCTGGTGCTGAAACAGTCAGAACAGAACATCATGGATCATGAAAACAGAAAGCTGGTGCTGAAACAGTCAGAACAGAACATCATGGATCATGAAAACAGAAAGCTGGTGCTGAAACAGTCAGAACAGAACATCATGGATCATGAAAACAGAAAGCTGGTGCTGAAACAGTCAGAACAGAACATCATGGATCATGAAAACAGAAAGCTGGTGCTGAAACAGTCAGAACAGAACATCATGGATCATGAAAACAGAAAGCTGGTGCTGAAACAGTCAGAACAGAACATCATGGATCATGAAAACAGAAAGCTGGTGCTGAAACAGTCAGAACAGAACATCATGGATCATGAAAACAGAAAGCTGGTGCTGAAACAGTCAGAACAGAACATCATGGATCATGAAAACAGAAAGCTGGTGCTGAAACAGTCAGAACAGAACATCATGGATCATGAAAACAGAAAGCTGGTGCTGAAACAGTCAGAACAGAACATCATGGATCATGAAAACAGAAAGCTGGTGCTGAAACAGTCAGAACAGAACATCATGGATCATGAAAACAGAAAGCTGGTGCTGAAACAGTCAGAACAGAACATCATGGATCATGAAAACAGAAAGCTGGTGCTGAAACAGTCAGAACAGAACATCATGGATCATGAAAACAGAAAGCTGGTGCTGAAACAGTCAGAACAGAACATCATGGATCATGAAAACAGAAAGCTGGTGCTGAAACAGTCAGAACAGAACATCATGGATCATGAAAACAGAAAGCTGGTGCTGAAACAGTCAGAACAGAACATCATGGATCATGAAAACAGAAAGCTGGTGCTGAAACAGTCAGAACAGAACATCATGGATCATGAAAACAGAAAGCTGGTGCTGAAACAGTCAGAACAGAACATCATGGATCATGAAAACAGAAAGCTGGTGCTGAAACAGTCAGAACAGAACATCATGGATCATGAAAACAGAAAGCTGGTGCTGAAACAGTCAGAACAGAACATCATGGATCATGAAAACAGAAAGCTGGTGCTGAAACAGTCAGAACAGAACATCATGGATCATGAAAACAGAAAGCTGGTGCTGAAACAGTCAGAACAGAACATCATGGATCATGAAAACAGAAAGCTGGTGCTGAAACAGTCAGAACAGAACATCATGGATCATGAAAACAGAAAGCTGGTGCTGAAACAGTCAGAACAGAACATCATGGATCATGAAAACAGAAAGCTGGTGCTGAAACAGTCAGAACAGAACATCATGGATCATGAAAACAGAAAGCTGGTGCTGAAACAGTCAGAACAGAACATCATGGATCATGAAAACAGAAAGCTGGTGCTGAAACAGTCAGAACAGAACATCATGGATCATGAAAACAGAAAGCTGGTGCTGAAACAGTCAGAACAGAACATCATGGATCATGAAAACAGAAAGCTGGTGCTGAAACAGTCAGAACAGAACATCATGGATCATGAAAACAGAAAGCTGGTGCTGAAACAGTCAGAACAGAACATCATGGATCATGAAAACAGAAAGCTGGTGCTGAAACAGTCAGAACAGAACATCATGGATCATGAAAACAGAAAGGGGCGCGCGCGCCATGGATCATGAAAACAGAAAGCTGGTGCTGAAACAGTCAGAACAGAACATCATGGATCATGAAAACAGAAAGCTGGTGCTGAAACAGTCAGAACAGAACATCATGGATCATGAAAACAGAAAGCTGGTGCTGAAACAGTCAGAACAGAACATCATGGATCATGAAAACAGAAAGCTGGTGCTGAAACAGTCAGAACAGAACATCATGGATCATGAAAACAGAAAGCTGGTGCTGAAACAGTCAGAACAGAACATCATGGATCATGAAAACAGAAAGCTGGTGCTGAAACAGTCAGAACAGAACATCATGGATCATGAAAACAGAAAGGTGGTGCTGAAACAGTCAGAACAGAACATCATGGATCATGAAAACAGAAAGGTGGTGCTGAAACAGTCAGAACAGAACATCATGGATCATGAAAACAGAAAGCTGGTGCTGAAACAGTCAGAACAGAACATCATGGATCATGAAAACAGAAAGCTGGTGCTGAAACAGTCAGAACAGAACATCATGGATCATGAAAACAGAAAGCTGGTGCTGAAACAGTCAGAACAGAACATCATGGATCATGAAAACAGAAAGCTGGTGCTGAAACAGTCAGAACAGAACATCATGGATCATGAAAACAGAAAGCTGGTGCTGAAACAGTCAGAACAGAACATCATGGATCATGAAAACAGAAAGCTGGTGCTGAAACAGTCAGAACAGAACATCATGGATCATGAAAACAGAAAGCTGGTGCTGAAACAGTCAGAACAGAACATCATGGATCATGAAAACAGAAAGCTGGTGCTGAAACAGTCAGAACAGAACATCATGGATCATGAAAACAGAAAGCTGGTGCTGAAACAGTCAGAACAGAACATCATGGATCATGAAAACAGAAAGCTGGTGCTGAAACAGTCAGAACAGAACATCATGGATCATGAAAACAGAAAGGTGGTGCTGAAACAGTCAGAACAGAACATCATGGATCATGAAAACAGAAAGCTGGTGCTGAAACAGTCAGAACAGAACATCATGGATCATGAAAACAGAAAGCTGGTGCTGAAACAGTCAGAACAGAACATCATGGATCATGAAAACAGAAAGCTGGTGCTGAAACAGTCAGAACAGAACATCATGGATCATGAAAACAGAAAGCTGGTGCTGAAACAGTCAGAACAGAACATCATGGATCATGAAAACAGAAAGCTGGTGCTGAAACAGTTTAAGAGCAAAAGAAGACATGTTGTGCTGATGTTGCTAAATGTCTGAAATGAACCCACTTATTTGCTAAAAGTTCTGGTTGTGCTGGTCCGAGATCTGCAGAGAACAGTGGTGCAGTTGAGATAGGCAGAATACAGAGGAAGACTTACGCACACTGACACAGATCATGTATCCTACTGTTGCCAGTTAGGCCTCATATTTTGGCTGTATATTGTATAAAATAGTCTCTTCAGCCGGCAAGGCAACGAGGGTTTCTGATCTGTAGCAGAGAGGAAGAGCCGTGTATCTGGCCCCTCATTGGCTAGAGGGGTCCTACCTTATCTCACTTTCCACGCCTGCCTTCCATCTTTGATGACATGTCTTTCCATTGTTAAAGCGGCCACTTGACTTGTCAATATCATAGATCACATTTAACTGCAGTGACTAGGGACTCCGGTGTCGGATTCCATCACATATCCACCGCCATCGGAGGCTGGAAAGTCCCGCCTGAAATGTAATTTGCTCATCGGGAGGGCCCATCACGGCTTGCTTCAAATGAAGCACAATGCTGGAAATCTGTCCGCATCCACAGAAACTAGTCCCATCTTTCTATGACAAACACAGATGGTTTTATATTAAATTAAATAGAAAAACGAGAGGAAAAGAGACTTTGACACAGATGTACTGCCAGTTCCTTAATGTTTTGGCTGTATATGCTGACTAATATTAAACCCAGCTTAGTGGGCAGCGGGAACATGACATGCACTATCATTAATTAAGGTAACATAAGCCAATGGCCCTCTACAGTGAGAGAAAAAAGTATTTGACCCCTTGCTGATTTTGTACATTTGCCCATTGACAAAGAAATTATCAATCTATAATTTTAATGGTAGGTTTATTTGAACAGTGAGAGACAGAATAACAACAAAAAAATCCAGAAAAACGCATGTCAAAAATGTTGTTTACATTTTTGCAGACGCTCTTATCCAGAGCAACTTACAGTAGTGAATGCATACATTTCATAAATTTTTTCCATACTGGTCCCCCGTGGGAATCGAACCCACAACCCTGGCGTTGCAAACACCATGCTCTACCAACTGAGCCACACGGGACCCACTTATCATAAAATAATTGGCATTTTAATGAGGGAAATAAGTATTTGACCCCTCTGCAAAACATGACTTAATACTTGATGGCAAAACCCTTGTTGGCAATCACAGAGGTCAGACGTTTCTTGTAGTTGGCCACCAGGTTTGCACACATCTCAGGAGGGATTTTGTCCCACTCCTCTTTGCAGATCTTCTCCAAGTCATTAAGGTTTCGAGGCTGACGTTTGGCAACTCGAACCTTCAGCTCCCTCCACAGATTTTCTATGGGATTAAGGTCTGGAGACTGGCTAGGCCACTCCAGGACCTTAATGGGCTTCTTCTTGAGCCACTCCTTTGTTGCCTTGGCCATGTGTTTTGGGTCATTATCATGCTGGAATACCTATCCACGACCCATTTTCAATGCCCTGGCTGAGGGAAGGAGGTTCTCACCCAAGATTTGACGGTACATGGCCCCGTCCATCGTCCCTTTGATGCGGTGAAGTTGTCCTGTCCCCTTAGCAGAAAAACACCCCCAAAGCATAATGTTTCCACCTCCATGTTTGACGGTGGGGATGGTATTCTTGGGGTCATAGGCAGCATTCCTCCTCCTCCAAACACGGTGAGTTGAGTTGATGCCAAAGAGCTCCATTTTGGTCTCATCTGACCACAACACTTTCACCCAGTTGTCCTCTGAATCATTCAGATGTTCATTGGCAAACTTCAGATGGGCATGTAAATGTGCTTTCTTGAGCAGGGGGACCTTGTGGGCGCTGCAGGATTTCAGTCCTTCACGGCGTAGTGTGTTACCAATTGTTTTCTTGGTGACTATGGTCCCAGCTGCCTTGAGATCATTGACAAGACCCTCCCGTGTAGTTCTGGGCTGATTTCTCACCGTTCTCATGATCATTGCAACTCCACGAGGTGAGATCTTGCATGGAGCCCCAGGCCGAGGGAGATTGACAGTTCTTTTGTGTTTCTTCCATTTGCGAATAATCGCACCAACTGTTGTCACCTTCTCACCAAGCTGCTTGGCGATGGTCTTGTAGCCCATTCCAGCCTTGTGTAGCTCTACAATCTTGTCCTTGACATCCTTGGAGAGCTCTTTGGTCTTGGCCATGGTGGAGAGTTTGGAATTTGATTGATTGATTGCTTTTGTGGACAGGTGTCTTTTATACAGGTAACAAGCTAAGATTAGGAGCACTCCCTTTAAGAGTGTGCTCCTAATCTCAGCTCTTTACCTGTATAAAAGACACCTGGGAGCCAGAAATCTTTCTGATTGAGAGGGGGTCAAATACTTATTTCCCTCATTAAAATGCAAATCAATTTATAACATTTTTGACATGCGTTTTTCTGGATTTTTTTGTTGTTATTCTGTCTCTCACTGTTCAAATAAACCTACCATTAAAATTATAGACTGATCATTTCTTTGTCAGTGGGCAAACGTTCAAAATCAGCAGGGGATCAAATACTTTTTTCCCCCCACTGTATAAATCATACACCAATTGGCTTAATAATTTATTTACTAACTAAATAATCACAGAAATGCACAAACAAACAAACAGTAGATATATGTTACTAACAAGGATAGGAAAGATTCCCTAGTGGGCTAAGCTGATATGATGGCTTGGTGGACAAAGGGAAGTGGGTGTGGACTGAGAAAGAGTGGGAAAGACAAAAAGGATCACTACACAATTGATAATTATATTAATTGAAATGCTAATCCCTTGCATATGAACGCTCACTCATTCTGGAATAATTGCAATCAATATATATTTACGCCCATGTGTCGTTGTGATCTCTGTTGGAATCATCAGTCCGTCTGCTGAAGAGTTCATCCGAGTCGCTGTCTCTCTTTCTGTTTCCCTGAAGCTCTAAGTCTTTTGTGGTTATAATGGATACTTCAGAGTACCATTCAGACATGTTCTCATAGAATAGATGTTTTCGGCGGTTGTCGGTATTCTCGTCCCAGGTTTACATCATTTCTAGCTGCAGACTAGTAATTAGTATCTAAGATTTTCTCTTATTCTGTAGGGAACGATAGTCTCAGTTGAACCATTTCCAGACGTGTAGCCAATGCTCCACGTGGTATGGTTAGTAATTCAACAACCATTGCAACCTTAGTTTACACTGAGGTTTTTGTGGTCTAAACTATTTGCAATCACAGCTCACGCTGAGGGTTTGCTCAGTCTGAAGAGGATTTTCTTAGGAGGGTTTTTTATTCGTAACCATAGAAAAGGTGGTTCCATGACGCCAGATCATGTCTGTGCTCACGGGGGCGGGCCAATGACGTAGTTAAACTTTAAAGGGATTACAATTCTCTCACATTAAAGGTTTAACATCACACTATATCATTTCACAAATAGTTTCATCTTTACTCATTCATTTTATACAAGAATTAGATGCAAACCTCATAACCGAGGCTCCTGTATAAACAGAGTTAGGGTAATGTGGCTGTATTGTCTGTATTTTATTAATGAAAGTACCACAGTAGTACCATGGTATAAGTGAACGTACCACAGTAGTACCATGGTATTAATGAAAGTAGCATAGAAGTATCATGGTATTAATTAAAGTACCACAGTAGTACCATGTATTAATGAAAGTAGCATAGAAGTATCATGGTATTAATTAAAGTACCACAGTAGTACCATGTATTAATGAAAGTACCACAGTAGTACCATGGTATTAATGAAAGTACCACAGTAGTACCATGGTATAAGTGAAAGTACCACAGTACTACCATGGTATTAATGAAAGTAGCATAGAAGTATCATGGTATTAACAAAAGTACCATAGTAGTACCATGGTATAAGTGAAAGTACCACAGTCGTACCATGGTATTAACGAAAGTAGCATAGTAGTAGCATGGTATTAATGTGAGTAGCATAGAAGTATCATGGTATTAATGAGAGTAGCATAGTAGTACCATTTTATTAATGAAAATAGCATAGTAGTACCATGGTATTAATGAGAGTAGCATAGAAGTACCATGGTATTAATGAGAGTAGCATAGTAGTACCATGGTATTAATGAAAGTACCACAGTAGTACCATGGTATAAGTGAAAGTACCACAGTAGTACCATGGTATTAATGAAAGTAGCATAGTAGTACCATGGTATTAACGAAAGTACCATAGTAGGACCATGGTATAAGTGAAAGTACCATAGTAGTACCATGGTATTAATGAGAGTAGCATAGAGGTTTCATGGTATTAATGAGAGTAGCATAGTAGTACCATGGTATTAATGAAAGTAGCATAGTAGTACCATGGTATTAATGAGAGTACCATAGTAGTACCATGGTATTAATGAAAGTACCATAGTAGTACCATGGTATTAATGAAAGTACCATAGTAGTATCATGGTATTAATGAAAGTACCATAGTAGTACCATTTTATTAATGAAAGTACCATAGTAGTACCATGGTATTATTGAAAGTACCATAGTAGTACCATGGTGTTAATGAAAGTAGCATAGTAGTACCATGGTATAAGTGAAAGTACCACAGTAGTACCATGGTATTAATGAAAGTACCATAGTAGTACCATGGTGTTAATGAAAGTAGCATAGTAGTACCATGGTATTAATGAAAGTAGCATAGTAGTACCATGGTGTTAATGAAAGTAGCATAGTAGTACCATGGTATAAGTGAAAGTACCACAGTAGTACCATGGTATTAATGAAAGTAGCATAGTAGTACCATGGTGTTAATGAAAGTAGGATAGTAGTACCATGGTATTAATGAAAGTAGCATAGTAGTACCATGGTACATTTTGAAGGGGAGAGCAAGCAAGAGGCAAATGCCCTCGAAAAGGGTTTATGGAGCAGTGATGTGATGTGAGCTGCTGTAGCTAAAATACCAGCGCTACTGTACATTTTTGTCCCAGTCTGCCGATGGTATAGTGACATTATACTATGTGCTATAAACTAACAGCGGTACATAGTGCGGTGGGGAAAAAACTGAATGTGAATTTATCACAGAAGAGATCTTTAAAATGTAATCTACACAATCTGTACCACAGTGTACACAACACTTCCGTTTAGGTAAACCCATAATCATTCAGCTTAAAACGCGCACAGAAAGTAACACTTTTCTTTGTTCACATTACTCACCGAGCCCGCGCCATCCGAGGCTGTCATCACCGCTGTCGATTATCTTACAAAACGTCTCAATGAAAACTGGGGGGACATCATACAGGTACATAGAGGAGTCCATCTCAACTGCGACTGATCTACAACGTTATTATCATCAGGAATCTGACCTATGTGAAGCTAGCCACAATAAAGACTAGCCACGAAAGTTTCATTTGCGGTTCGCCTTCAAAATAAAAGTTCCTTATTGAACGCGATTCAAATGGTTACAAATAGTTGAATCATGCCATATTTTGGACTAGATAATGCTAAACAAGGTTGGAATGTTGTTATATATATATATATATTTTTTTAAACCAATAATGAATTCATTAGAAAATCTGTTGAAATAGCACTGTTAGATGTATTAGAGCTTAGAATTGCATTGGAGGCATACTTATATTTCACTGTATTAATGAACGTACCACAGTAGTACCATGGTATTAATGAATGTACCACAGTAGTACCATGGTATTAATGAAAGTAGCATAATTTAGAAAATCTGTTGAGATATAAGTATGCCTCCAATGCAATTCTAAGCTCTAATACATCTAACAGTGTTATTTCAACAGATTTTCTAATTCATTCATTATTGGTTTTTTTAAACATTTATTTATATAACAACATTCCAACCTTGTTTAGCATTATCTAGTCCAAAATATGGCATGATTCAACTATTTGTAACCATTTGAATCGCGTTCAATAAGGAACTTTTATTGTATTGTGAATAAATGAAATGGGGTATCAGTCTACTCCGGGACACCCACAGAACACAACTATCAAGAGTTTACACCAATATTAGTGTTGTAGCTCTTATTGCGGGACGTTGACTGCTGGGAAATCACCTCCCTAGTCAGCCTATTGTACGTATTGAATGCTGGTGTTTTTACAGACATTTTCCAATCCTTCCTCGACCAACAACCAGTGGTTTCTACTCAGTGACACTCAGAGAACACAACTGTGAAGAGTTGACATAAAGATTAGTATCATAGCTCTCGAAGAGTGTGGGACTCTGAAACCACTGTGAAATGAGCCACATTGAGCTGACCAGTTACGTTACATTACTGACACTACTGACAGTATCATGTACATGTCTAAAGTTCAAATACAGTTGACAACAAATTGACAATACAAAATTCATAACTTTACATACAGTATATACCGATAAAAGAGACTAGCCTGCTGGCTTTACTGGGGGGATAGGTACATTAACCTGAGCTGTTTAGGAGGGATATCACCACTGGCACAAATTATTGTCTAGTTCTGTTATTCCTGCCGGGGGTGTCTGTATATTCTGTATATTTATTCCACTGAAGCGTATTATAGATTAGGTCTGTATATTTATTCCACTGAAGCATATTATAGATCAGGTCTGTATATGTATTCCACTGAAGCGTATTATAGATCTGGTCTGTATATTTATTCCACTGAAGCGTATTATAGATCTGGTCTGTATATTTACTCCACTGAAGCGTATTATAGATCTGGTCTGTATATTTACTCCACTGAAGCGTATTATAGATCAGGTCTGTATATTTACTCCACTGAAGCGTATTATAGATCAGGTCTGTATATTTACTCCACTGAAGCGTATTATAGATCTGGTCTGTATATTTACTCCACTGAAGCGTATTGTAGATCTGGTCTGTATATTTACTCCACTGAAGCGTATTATAGATCTGGTCTGTATATTTACTCCACTGAAGCGTATTATAGATCTGGTCTGTATATTTACTCCACTGAAGCGTATTGTAGATCTGGTCTGTATATTTACTCCACTGAAGCGTATTGTCTAAGAGGACACCCATATATGTGTATTCCTCTACAAGCTCTATGTTCTGACCTCTGATAGATGTTACAGAGGTAGGTGTTGTACGCTTCCTGAAGTCTATGCACATCTCTTTGATCTTGTTGGTATTGAGGACCAAGTGTGATTGGTCACACCACTCTACCAAGTCATTTAGGACCGGGCCATGGTGTTCCTCGTCATCATACAACAGGCTGATCAAGGCAGTGTCATCAGAGAACGAGGTGTCTGTCAGGATGGGAACTAGTACAACTATTAGTGTACCAGATGTACAGGAGTGGGAACAAAAATACATTCCGGTAGGGAGCCTGTGTTGGTGGTGCGTTTAGTCTGACATGCGGAGACCCACCCTGACGCACTGTGACCTCTAGCTCAGGAAGTCCAACAGCCACAAAACCAGCCCCACATCTAAGGAGATGCCCCTTATGAGTCTCGGTGCCAGAATGTAAGGCTGGATTGTGTTGAAGGCAGAAGAAAAGTCAACAAACAGAACCCTGACATGGGATTTGGCGCCCTCTAGATGTCTGTAGACCATGTTGAGGAGAGTACATCCTCTAGATATCTATAGACCATGTTGAGGAGAGTACACCCTCTAGATGTCTGTAGACCATGTTGAGGAGAGTACACCCTCTAGATGTCTGTAGACCATGTTGAGGAGAGTACACCCTCTAGATGTCTATAGACCATGTTGAGGAGAGTACACCCTCTAGATGTCTGTAGACCATGTTGAGGAGAGTACACCCTCTAGATGTCTATAGACCATGTTGAGGAGAGTACACCCTCTAGATGTCTGTAGACCATGTTGAGGAGAGTACACCCTCTAGATGTCTATAGACCATGTTGAGGAGAGTACACCCTCTAGATGTCTATAGACCATGTTGAGGAGAGTACATCCTCTAGATGTCTATAGACCATGTTGAGGAGAGTACACCCTCTAGATGTCTATAGACCATGTTGAGGAGAGTACACCCTCTAGATGTCTATAGACCATGTTGAGGAGAGTACACCCTCTAGATGTCTGTAGACCATGTTGAGGAGAGTACACCCTCTAGATGTCTGTAGACCATGTTGAGGAGAGTACACCCTCTAGATGTCTGTAGACCATGTTGAGGAGAGTACACCCTCTAGATGTCTGTAGACCATGTTGAGGAGAGTACACCCTCTAGATGTCTATAGACCATGTTGAGGAGAGTACACCCTCTAGATGTCTGTAGACCATGTTGAGGAGAGTACACCCTCTAGATGTCTATAGACCATGTTGAGGAGAGTACACCCTCTAGATGTCTGTAGACCATGTTGAGGAGAGTACACCCTCTAGATGTCTATAGACCATGTTGAGGAGAGTACACCCTCTAGATGTCTGTAGACCATGTTGAGGAGAGTACACCCTCTAGATGTCTATAGACCATGTTGAGGAGAGTACACCCTCTAGATGTCTATAGACCATGTTGAGGAGAGTACACCCTCTAGATGTCTGTAGACCATGTTGAGGAGAGTACACCCTCTAGATGTCTATAGACCATGTTGAGGAGAGTACACCCTCTAGATGTCTGTAGACCATGTTGAGGAGAGTACATCCTCTAGATGTCTATAGACCATGTTGAGGAGAGTACACCCTCTAGATGTCTGTAGACCATGTTGAGGAGAGTACACCCTCTAGATGTCTAGACCATGTTGAGGAGAGTACACCCTCTAGATGTCTGTAGACCATGTTGAGGAGAGTACACCCTCTAGATGTCTATAGACCATGTTGAGGAGAGTACATCCTCTAGATGTCTGTAGACCATGTTGAGGAGAGTACATCCTCTAGATGTCTGTAGACCATGTTGAGGAGAGTAAGAATGGCATCATCAACTCCTCTGCTGGGCTGATAGGCGAAGTGAAATGTGTCGAGGAACTGCTGGGTGGCGCTGAGGATATGACTTTTCACCATTTTCTCAAAGCATTTCATTACTAAGGATGTCAAGGCAACAGGGCGGTAGGCATTCAGCACAGAGGGATTAGAGGCTTTAGGAATGGGTATAATTGTTGTTTTTCCACAACACTGCCACGTGTTGCTGGTCGAGGGAGGATTGGAAAATGTTTGTAAAAACACCAACTATTAATCCGTTCAATGAGCTGACTAGGGAAGTCCCGCAATAAGAGCTAAGACGCTAATATTTGTTTAAACTCACAGTTCTGTGGGTGTCACTGAGTA
Organism: Salmo salar; assembly: GCF_965601325.2. Classification (NCBI taxonomy): domain Eukaryota; kingdom Metazoa; phylum Chordata; class Actinopteri; order Salmoniformes; family Salmonidae; genus Salmo; species Salmo salar. The sequence continues at coordinate 81,564,749 of NC_138307.1, read as the reverse complement.
GATTGATATCCCGTTTCATTGATCCACAATCCATAGGTAAGCCTGCGCCTGCGCAGTGAAATAGAAGGATGCCACCGGTGCAACTCTAAAGTCTAATACACCCACATTGCGATTTCAACAGATTTTGAATTTATATAACAACATTCCAAACTTTCACTTTCAATTATAGACTTTTATTTTGCAGGCAAACGGCAAATTCCACTGTTGTGGATAATCCTTATTGTGGCTAGCTTTACATATGTAATACCAGAGGTATTGACTGAACTTAGACTACCAGGCTACCGAGGCGCATGTTGCAGAATTGGGGAAATTCCATACTTCTGCCCCCGACCTCTGAGACATATGGCGCGTTCAGATGCTAGTCTGATCTAGGGAACTCGGATATTCCCGACTTGCTGATTCGTTGAATGTGGCATGTGTATAACTACAACAAGTTAGCAAGTCGGGAAATTTTCGAGTTCCTAGTTCTGACTAGAACTAGAAACGTCATTTGAAAAGGGGTGTGGTGACGGTGCGGTGACAGCCTACCAGTGGAGGCTGGTGGGATGAGCTATATAGGAAGACTGGCTCTGTGTAATGGCTGGAATGGAATTTATGGAACAGAGTCAAAAATGGTTTCTATATGTTTGATGTGTTTGATACCATTTCATTAATTCCATTCCACCCATTACAATGAGTCCGTCCTCCTACAGCCCATCCGACCAGCCTCCACTGCAGCCTACTGTAGTGGAGTTATGACATTAACCTGAAACACAGTCGGTTACATACCTATTGTATTAGGTGGCTACTGTGTGTAACATTTGGGGTTTTCCCACTTTACTTCTGGTTTTCATAGGTTATCTCGTGAGAAGGAGGCCCACAATCAGCTGCAGCAACCACCAACCATTATTCAGCCAGGGCATAAAAAGTGACACATTTTTCCTGAAGGGCATTTTGACCTTTTCTCCTCACTTCAGCATTATGAACAGTGATTCACGGAGACAGGGTGGAGGGCACGACTAGTAACACTGTCACCAGTAACACTCACGCATGTCCACTGGATGGCAACGTCATACCAGGAAAACAAATTCAGAGCCTTGAACAACAGACCAAGACATTCAATCTGTTACCAGGGTTACAGGATTACTTCCCTGTGATGTTTAGACAGTGAGGTAGCATTGATAACTGTTTATGACATCACTCACCTAATACCACACCACATGGTGGATCCATAGTACTACAGTTTATGACATCACTCACCTAATACCACACCGCGTGGTGGATCCATAGTACTACAGTTTATGACATCACTCACCTAATACCTCACCACATGGTGGATCCATAGTACTACAGTTTATGACATCACGCACCTAATACCTCCCCACATGATGGATCCATAGTACTACAGTTTATGACATCACTCACCTAATACCTCACCACATGGTGGATCCATAGTAGTACAGTTTATGACATCACTCACCTAACACCTCACCACATGGTGGATCCATAGTACTACAGTTTATGACATCACTCACCTAACACCTCACCACATGGTGGATCCATAGTACTACAGTTTATGACATCACTCACCTAATACCTCACCACATGGTGGATCCATAGTACTACAGTTTATGACATCACGCACCTAATACCTCCCCACATGATGGATCCATAGTACTACAGTTTATGACATCACTCACCTAACACCTCACCACATGGTGGATCCATAGTACTACAGTTTATGACATCACTCACCTAACACCTCACCACATGGTGGATCCATAGTACTACAGTTTATGAGATCACTCACCTAACACCTCACCACATGGTGGATCCATAGTACTACAGTTTATGACATCACTCACCTAACACCTCACCACATGGTGGATCCATAGTACTACAGTTTATGACATCACTCACCTAACACCTCACCACATGGTGGATCCATAGTACTACAGTTTATGACATCACTCACCTAACACCTCACCACATGGTGGATCCATAGTACTACAGTTTATGACATCACTCACCTAACACCTCACCACATGGTGGATCCATAGTACTACAGTTTATGACATCACTCACCTAACACCTCACCAGATGGTGGATCCATAGTACTACAGTTTATGACATCACTCACCTAACACCTCACCAGATGGTGGATCCATAGTACTACAGTTTATGACATCACTCACCTAACACCTCACCACATGGTGGATCCATAGTACTACAGTTTATGACATCACTCACCTAACACCTCACCACATGGTGGATCCATAGTACTACAGTTTATGACATCACTCACCTAACACCTCACCACATGGTGGATCCATAGTACTACAGTTTATGACATCACTCACCTAACACCTCACCACATGGTGGATCCATAGTACTACAGTTTATGACATCACTCACCTAACACCTCACCACATGGTGGATCCATAGTACTACAGTTTATGACATCACTCACCTAACACCTCACCACATGGTGGATCCATAGTACTACAGTTTATGACATCACTCACCTAACACCTCACCACATGGTGGATCCATAGTACTACAGTTTATGACATCACTCACCTAGCACCTCACCACATGGTGGATCCATAGTACTACAGTTTATGACATCACTCACCTAACACCTCACCACATGGTGGATCCATAGTACTACAGTTTATGACATCACTCACCTAACACCTCACCACATGGTGGATCCATAGTACTACAGTTTATGACATCACTCACCTAACACCTCACCACATGGTGGATCCATAGTACTACAGTTTATGACATCACTCACCTAACACCTCACCACATGGTGGATCCATAGTACTACAGTTTATGACATCACTCACCTAACACCTCACCACATGGTGGATCCATAGTACTACAGTTTATGACATCACTCACCTAACACCTCACCACATGGTGGATCCATAGTACTACAGTTTATGACATCACTCACCTAACACCTCACCACATGGTGGATCCATAGTACTACAGTTTATGACATCACTCACCTAACACCTCACCAGATGGTGGATCCATAGTACTACAGTTTATGACATCACTCACCTAACACCTCACCACATGGTGGATCCATAGTACTACAGTTTATGACATCACTCACCTAACACCTCACCACATGGTGGATCCATAGTACTACAGTTTATGACATCACTCACCTAACACCTCACCACATGGTGGATCCATAGTACTACAGTTTATGACATCACTCACCTAACACCTCACCACATGGTGGATCCATAGTACTACAGTTTATGACATCACTCACCTAACACCTCACCACATGGTGGATCCATAGTACTACAGTTTATGACATCACTCACCTAACACCTCACCACATGGTGGATCCATAGTACTACAGTTTATGACATCACTCACCTAACACCTCACCACATGGTGGATCCATAGTACTACAGTTTATGACATCACTCACCTAACACCTCACCACATGGTGGATCCATAGTACTACAGTTTATGACATCACTCACCTAGCACCTCACCACATGGTGGATCCATAGTACTACAGTTTATGACATCACTCACCTAACACCTCACCACATGGTGGATCCATAGTACTACAGTTTATGACATCACTCAACTAACACCACACCACATGGTGGATCCATAGTACTACAGTTTATGACATCACTCACCTAACACCTCACCACATGGTGGATCCATAGTACTACAGTTTATGACATCACTCACCTAACACCTCACCACATGGTGGATCCATAGTACTACAGTTTATGACATCACTCACCTAACACCTCACCACATGGTGGATCCATAGTACTACAGTTTATGACATCACTCACCTAACACCTCACCACATGGTGGATCCATAGTACTACAGTTTATGACATCACTCACCTAACACCTCACCACATGGTGGATCCATAGTACTACAGTTTATGACATCACTCACCTAACACCTCACCACATGGTGGATCCATAGTACTACAGTTTGTGACATCACTCACCTAACACCTCACCACATGGTGGATCCATAGTACTACAGTTTATGACATCACTCACCTAACACCTCACCACGTGGTGGATCCATAGTACTACAGTTTATGACATCACTCACCTAACACCTCACCACATGGTGGATCCATAGTACTACAGTTTATGACATCACTCACCTAATACCTCACCACATGGTGGATCCATAGTACTACAGTTTATGGTCGTTAGTCAACCACTGAACGTGTGTGTGTGAGCCATGCAGAGTTTCTAGATGAACAACCATCAACTTAATCTGTCTGGACATTTCTCTGTTATTCATCTTGAATATATCGAATATTACACCTACGCCTCCTCCCTCCTCCTCCTCCACTCCTCCTCGTTTTCCTCCTCCCCCTCTTATGTTAGAGAGAGAGAGAGAGAGAGAGAGAGAGAGAGACAGGTAGATATAGAGAGATGGTGTATTTGTGTGTGTGTGTATGTGTGTGGTGTGTGTGTGTGTGTGTGTGTGTTTTGTTAAACATCTGCATAATATCATCTTTGAGCCAGTTGTAACTGCTGTTCGGTAGCGTATCTGTTGATTGACATGTCAGTGTAATGAGACAAAATATCCATGACTAAATCAGCATCCCCCAACACTGATGCTGCCTGCCTGGGACTCATTTCACCTGTGAATAACTATTTCAAATGGCTGAACATACAAGTTGTATCTGAACCCACATTTCTGTCTCAACGGCAGCCGAACAAAACTAAACTATGTACACTGAACCAAAAAATAAAGGCAACATGCAACAATCTCAAAGATTTTACTGAGTTATAGTTCATATAAGGAAATCTGTGAATTGAAATAAATAAAGGAGGCTCTAATCTATGGATTTCACGACTGGGAATACAGATATACATCTGTTGGTCACAGATACCATAAATAAAAGGTAGGGCCGTGGATCAGAAAACCAGTCAGTAACTGGTGTGACCACCATTTGCCTCATGCAGCGCGACACGCCTCATGCAGCGCGACACATCTCATGCAGCGCGACACGCCTCATGCAGCGTGACACATCTCATGCAGTGCGACATGCCTCATGCAGCGTGACACATCTCATGCAGCGTGACACATCTCATGCAGCGTGACACGCCTCATGCAGCGCGACACATCTCCTCCGCATAAAGTTAATCAGCCTGTTGAACATAACCTGTGGAATGTTGTTCCACTCCTCTTCAATGGCTGTGCGAATTTGCTGAATATTGTCGGGAACTAGACCACGCTGTCGTACAAGTCGATCCAGAGCATCCCAAACATGCTCAATCGGTGAAATGTCTGGTGAGTATTCAGGCCATGTAAGAAATGGGACATTTCCAGTTTCCAGAAATTGTGTACATTTGGTCGTGCATCTGTGGCATTGTGTTGTGTGACAAAACTGCACATTTCAGAGTGGCCTTTTATTGTCCCCAGCCCACGGTGCACCTGTGTAATGATCATGCTGTTTAATCAGCTTCTTGATATGCTACACCTGTCAGGTGGATGGATTATCTTGGCAAAGGAGAAATGCTCACTAACACTGTACATACATTTTTCTATTGTGTTATTGACTGTACGTTTGTTTATGTGTAACTCTGTGTTGTTGTATGTGTCGAATTGCTATGCTTTATCTTGGCCAGGTCGCAGTTGTAAATGAGAACTTGTTCTCAACTGGCCTACCTGGTTAAATAAAGGTGAAATAAAACAAAACAACAAAACAAGGATGTAAACATATTTGTGGACAACATTTGAGAGAAATACTTTAATCTTTTTGTGAATTAGGGACATTTCTGGAATCTTTTATTTCAGCTCATGAAACATTGGACCAAACACTTTACATGTTTGTTTCATTTATATTCAGGAGAAGGGTGGAGAATAGGGACATTGCCCAGGGCTTGGCTACTCTACAGGAGAATAGGGCAATAGCCCAGGGGTTGGATACTTTACAGGAGAATAGGGCAATAGCCCAGGGGTTGGATACTCTACAGGAGAATAGGGACATAGTCCTGTCCTCTGTCCTTGGTGCTGAAAGGGTTGATACTTGTCTCTGGTCTGTAGCTCTGGTCTGTAGCTCTGGTCTGTAACTCTGGTCTGTAGCTCTGGTCTGTAACTCTGGTCTGTAACTCTGGTCTGTAGTTCGGGTCTGTACCTCTGGTCTGTAACTCTGGTCTGTAGCTCTGGTCTGTAACTCTGGTCTGTAGCTCTGGTCTGTAGTTCTGGCCTGTAGTTCTGGTCTGTAACTCTGGTCTGTAGCTCTGGTCTGTAGTTCTGGCCTGTAGTTCTGGTCTGTAACTCTGGTCTGTAGCTCTGGTCTGTAGTTCTGGTCTGTAGTTCTGGTCTGTAACTCTGGTCTGTAGCTCTGGTCTGTAGTTCTGGCCTGTAGTTCTGGTCTGTAACTCTGGTCTGTAGCTCTGGTCTGTAACTCTGGTCTGTAGCTCTGGTCTGTAACTCTGGTCTGTAGCTCTGGTCTGTAACTCTGGTCTGTAACTCTGGTCTGTAGTTCTGGTCTGTAACTCTGGTCTGTAACTCTGGTCTGTAACTCTGCTCTGTAGCTCTGGTCTGTAGTTCTGGTCTGTAACTCTGGTCTGTAGCTCTGGTCTGTAGTTCTGGCCTGTAGTTCTGGTCTGTAACTCTGGTCTGTAGCTCTGGTCTGTAACTCTGGTCTGTAACTCTGGTCTGTAACTCTGGTCTGTAGCTCTGGTCTGTAACTCTGCTCTGTAGCTCTGGTCTGTAACTCTGGTCTGTAACTCTGGTCTGTAGATCTGGTCTGTAACTCTGGTCTGTAGTTCTGGTCTGTAACTCTGCTCTGTAGATCTGCTGGCGAAGGCAGTCAGGGAGAGGACCACCTGTTTCTCTCTTTCTTTCTTTCTTTCTTCTCTTTCTTTCTTTCTTTCTTTCTTTCTTCTCTTTCTTTCTTTCTTTCTTTCTTTCTTTCTTTCTTTCTTTCTTTCTTTCTTTCTTTCTTTCTTTCTTTCTTTCTTTCTTCTCTCTCTTGGTTTGGTTTAATAATGCATGTTTATGTTTGTTATGCATTTCAAGCAGTTTTTAGCTGTAGTACTATTATCCAGCCACTGGGTGGCAGTAGCAGACAGCCTGCCTGTCCTGATTAAAGGGAGTTGACTAGCTGTCTCCACATAAGTTGAAATGAATCATGACTCATCGTTTCTGAAATGACCTAGCCTCTGGTGTCAGTGGTCTCACAACATGGTACCGTGACCATATGGAACAGCACCATTTAGGTCCAGAGAGAGAGACTCTTCAATCGCCTCAGTTCAATTCACATTTGGAAGTTGCATTCATTTATACACTACATGACCAACAGTATGTGGACACCTGCTCGTCTAACATCTCATTCCAAAATCATGAAGAATCACTCTTCTGAGAAGGCTTTCCACTAGATGTTGGAACATTGCTGTGGGGACTTGCTTCCAATCAGCAACAAGAGCATTAGTGAGGTCAGGCACTGATGTTGGGTGATTAGGCCTGGCTCGCAGTAGGCCTTCCAATTCATCCCAAAGGTGTTCGATGGAGTTGAGGTCAGGGCTCTGTGCAGGCCAGTCAAGTTCTTCCACACCGATCTCGACAAACCATTTTTTGTATGGACCTCAATTCGTGCACGGGTGTATTGTCATACTGAAACAGGAAAGAGCCTTCCCCAAACTGCTGCCACAAAGTTGGAAGCACATAATCATCTAGATTAGAATGTCATTGTATGCTGTAGTGTTAAGATTTCCCTTCACTGGAACGAATGGGCCCGAACCATGAAAAACAGCCCCAGATCATCATTCCTCCTCCACCAAACTTTACAGTTGGCACTATGCATTGGGGCAGGTAGCGTTCTCCTGGCATCCGCCGAACCCAGATTCGTCCGTTGGACTGCCAGATGGTGAAGCGTGAGTCAAGCTTTACACCACTCCAGCTGACGCTTGGCATTGAGCATGGTGATCTTAGGTTTGTGTGCAGCTGCCCGGCCATGGAAACCCATTTCATGAAGCTCCTGACGAACAGTTCTTGTGCTGACATTGCAGAGGCAGTTTGGAACTCGGTAGTGAGTGTTGCAAACGAGGACAGATGATTTTTATGTGCTTCGTGCTTCAGCACTCGGCGGTCCCGTTCTGTGAGCTTGTATGGCCTACCACTTCACGACTGAGCCGTTGTTGCTCCTAGACGTTTCCACTTCACAATAACAGCACTTACAGTTGACCGGGGCAGCTCTAGCAGTGCAGAAATTTGACAAACGGACTCGTTGGAAAGGTGGCATGCTATCATGGTGCTATGTTGAAAGTCAAATGAGCTCTTCAGTGAGGCCATTCTACTGCCAATGTTTGTCTATGGGAGATTGCATGGCTGTGTGCTCGATTTTATACACCTGTCAGCAGCAGGTGTGGCTGAATTAGCCAAATCCTCTAATTTGAAGGGGTGTTCACATACTTTTGTTTATATAGTGTAGTTCACATTGGGGCATTGGATAAAAAAAGTGTAGGCTATAATTGCAGCACGAAGTTGACTGCAGAGAGGGTTTATCACCTGCATAGATAGACCTTAAATGAACCCATTTCATCTCACAAGTAAAGTCATGCAGGCGTATCCAGGACAGCGCCACATATCCTAAGGTATTTTATCATGTCAGGTTTTGCTGAGCTTCACAACTACAGAAACTTGCAATCCCAACGCATCTGGCCATCATTACAGCCGTGTTGATGGATGAGCCTACGGTCAACAGTAGTGTATTACGTATGGAATAAGGTGGTTCTGGTCAACAGTAGTGTATTACATATGGAATAAGGTGGTTCTGGTCAACAGTAGTGTATTACATATGGAATAAGGTGGTTCTGGTCAACAGTAGTGTATTACATATGGAATAAGGTGGTTCTGGTCAACAGTAGTGTATTACGTATGGAATAAGGTGGTTCTGGTCAACAGTAGTGTATTACGTATGGAATAAGGTGGTTCTGGTCAACAGTAGTGTATTACATATGGAATAAGGTGGTTCTGGTCAACAGTAGTGTATTACATATGGAATAAGGTGGTTCTGGTCAACAGTAGTGTACTACATATGGAATAAGGTGGTTCTGGTCAACAGTAGTGTACTACGTAGGGAATAAGGTGGTTCTGGTCAACAGTAGTGTATTACATATGGAATAAGGTGGTTCTGGTCAACAGTAGTGTATTACATATGGAATAAGGTGGTTCTGGTCAACAGTAGTGTGCTACATATGGAATAAGGTGGTTCTGGTCAACAGTAGTGTACTATGTAGGGAATAAGGTGGTTCTGGTCAACAGTAGTGTACTACATATGGAATAAGGTGGTTCTGGTCAACAGTAGTGTACTACGTAGGCAATAAGGTGGTTCTGGTCAACAGTAGTGTATTACGTATGGAATAAGGTGGTTCTGGTCAACAGTAGTGTATTACATATGGAATAAGGTGGTTCTGGTCAACAGTAGTGTACTACGTAGGCAATAAGGTGGTTCTGGTCAACAGTAGTGTATTACGTATGGAATAAGGTGGTTCTGGTCAACAGTAGTGTATTACATATGGAATAAGGTGGTTCTGGTCAACAGTAGTGTATTACATATGGAATAAGGTGGTTCTGGTCAACAGTAGTGTATTACATATGGAATAAGGTGGTTCTGGTCAACAGTAGTGTATTACGTATGGAATAAGGTGGTTCTGGTCAACAGTAGTGTATTACGTATGGAATAAGGTGGTTCTGGTCAACAGTAGTGTATTACATATGGAATAATGTGGTTCTGGTCAACAGTAGTGTATTACATATGGAATAAGGTGGTTCTGGTCAACAGTAGTGTATTACATATGGAATAAGGTGGTTCTGGTCAACAGTAGTGTATTACATATGGAATAAGGTGGTTCTGGTCAACAGTAGTGTATTACATATGGAATAAGGTGGTTCTGGTCAACAGTAGTGTATTACATATGGAATAAGGTGGTTCTGGTCAACAGTAGTGTATTACGTATGGAATAAGGTGGTTCTGGTCAACAGTAGTGTACTATATCTTCAGGGAGTGGCACAGCGGTCAAAGGCACTACATCTCCGTGCTAGAGGTGTCACTACAGACCCTGGTTCGATCCCGGGCTGTATCACAACCGGCTGTGATCAGGAGTCCCATGGCCCAGTGTCGTCCGGGTTAGGATGTCATTGTAAATAAGAATTTGTTCTTAACTGACTTGCCTAGTTAAATAAAGTTTAAATAATAAATAGGGTCCCATTTCTGCACAGGGGTTCCCAAAGTCAGGGGTTCCCTAGGTCAGGGGTTCCCTAGGTCAGGGGTTCCCTAGGTCAGGGGTTCCCTTAGGTCAGGGGTTCCCAAGGTCAGGGGTTCCCTAGGTCAGGGGTTCCCTAGGTCAGGGGTTCAGTGTCAAACGCCAATCCCCAGTCCCTCTCAACAACCCCCACCCCTGGTTCCCCTTCTCTTCCCTCCAGTCCCCCTCAACAGCCCCCACCCCTGGTCCCACTCAACAACCCCCACCCCTTGTCCCCCTTATCTTCACTCCAGTCCCCTCTCAGCCCCTCCCTAATTCCCTCTCTCTTTTGCCTGAAATGCCTACCATGTCCCCTTCTTCTCCACCCCACCCCACCCCACCTCTCTACCTTCCTGGCCCAGGAAGAGTGGTTT
>NC_138307.1:81529118-81549118 GCF_965601325.2 Salmo salar | reverse complement strand
GGTCTGTCAGACACTGTCCCTCAACTTATGGCAGGCACCAATGTAGTGCGCTGCCAACCCACAGCTCTCTGCATCCTCCCCCAACAGGACGGGTAGCCTATCCTCATCAGAGAGGTCTTTGAAACCTTGAATAAGGGTTTCAAATTTGGGGAAATGACACTCTCTAATTGTTTTATATTTTTGACATTTTGTCAGGAAATGCAGCTCCGTCTCAGGTTCTGCTGTTGTGCAGTGGTTGCACAGCCTTTCCTCTACAGGGAGCCAGGTTTTCCTGTGTCTACCCTTCTCAATGGCAAGGCTGTGCTCACTGAGCCTGTACTTTGTCAAGGTTTTTCTAAGGTTTTGATCAGTAACCATGGTCAAATATTTAGCCACGGTGTACTGTCGATTTAGGGCCAGATAGCACTACATTTTGCCTTGTGCTTGTGTTTTCCAGTAAACAATGTAGTTTTGTTTTGACTGTGTTGTAATTTGGTTTATTCTGATTGATTGGATGTTCTGGTCCTGAGGCTTCAGTGTGTTAGTAGAACAGGTTTGTGAACTCAGCCCCAGGACCAGCTGGATGAGGGGACTCTTTTCTTTGCTCAGCTCTTGGCATTGCAGGGCTTGGTAATGATATGAGAGGGGGTCACTGTATTTTAGATGTTTCCAAAACTTAATTGCTCTTTTTTGAGTTTTTATTATTAGTGGATATTGGCCTAATTCTGCCCTGCATGCATTGTTTGTAGTTTTCCTCTGGACATGTAGGAGAATCTTACAGAACTCTACATGCAGGGTTTCAATGGGTTCTTTGTCCGTTTTGATGAAATCTTGTTTTGCAAGTGGACCCCACACCTCGCTGCCATAAAGTGCAATTGGTTCAATGACATATTCAATTAGTTTTAGCCAAATTTTAATAGGTATTTCACTTTGAATTTGCTTTTTAATGGCGTAGAAAGCTCTGCGTGCTTTCTCTCTCAGTTCATTCACTGCCTCATTAATGTGTCCAGTTGAGCTTATTTTTAGTTATTGTAGTGTGTACGGTACTGTCACATTCGTCGTAAAGATCGGACCAAGGCGCAGGGGGAATGTGAATACTCATCTTCTTTATTGTGAAGAGAACCAAAATAAACACTGAATACAAAAACAATGACGAATAACAGTCCTGTGAGGCACACAGCTACACACGGAACAACTACCCACAAAAACCCATGAAAAACACCCCTACTAAATAGGATCTTCAATTAGAGGCAACGAGGAACAGCTGCCTCCAATTGAAGGTCAACCCAATAAACTAAACATAGAAATAGATAAACTAGACACAGACATAGAAATAGACTAACATAGAACATTGCCCAACAAACCCCGAAACACATTAAACAAACACCCCCTGCCACGTCCTGACCAAACTACAATAACAAATAACCTCTTTACTGGTCAGGACGTGACAGGTACTCTATATATTTTGTACCAATTGAGAACTTTGGTCTAATTCCCTGAGATCTGGATCTTCTCTGGAAAATCATTATTTTCGTCTTTTTGGGGTTTACTGCCAGGGCCCAGGCCTGGCAGTACTGCTCTAGCAGGTCCAGGCTCTGCTGTAGGCCATGTGCTGTGAGTGACAGCAGGCATAGGTCATCTGCGAAGAGTAGGCATTTAACTTCTGAATTGTGGAGACTAACACCAGGGGCTGAGGATTTTTCGAGAATAGTGGCCAATTCGTTAATGTAAATATTGAAGAGTGCAGGGCTCAGATTGCAACCCTGGCGAAGGCCCCGCCCCTGGTTAAAGAATTCTGTTATTTTCTTACCAATTTTAATGCTGCACGTATTGCCAGTATACATTGATTTAATTATGTCATACGTTTTACCCCCTACACCACTTTCAATAACTTTGTAGAACAGTCCTCTCTCTCTCTCCCTCTCTCGCTGTCTCTCTCTCTCTCTCTCTGTCTCTCTCCCTCTCTCTCTGTCTCTCTCCATCTCCCTCTCTCTCTCTCTCTCTCCCTCTCTCTCTGTCTCTCTCTCGCTCTCTCTGCCTGTGTGTCTCTCTGTGTCTCTGTGTCTCTCTGTCTCTTTCTCCGTTTCAGGGCTCAGTATAATACAGTCTGTGGGCAGTGTGTGTGTAAGCATTGTGACAAAACACTGAGAAATTGAGCTAAGATGACTAATACAGGTAGAGACTGAAAGCATTCTGCTGGAATCTCTGTCTTCTGTTGTGTTGCATTGGCACCATCTCTACAAACCCACAGTGAGGATAGCAAATTCATGGCTAACGACCCAATCAACTTGGGGAAGACATCTAATATTCAACATTCTGAAGGGCTTCTGTGGACACAGTTGTTGTTCATGATAAAAACATAAAGTTTAGCCATATCAAACTGATTTCACATTTTTCTGAGAACAGACATGGACATGGAGGAGACACAGAGTAGACATGGAGGAGACTCAGAGGAGACATGGAGGAGACATGGACGAGACTCAGAGGAGACATGGAGGAGACACAGAGTAGCCATGGAGGAGACTCAGAGGAGACGCAGAGGAGACATGGAGGAGACTCAGAGGAGACATGGAGGAGACATTAGGAGACTCAGAGGAGACTCAGAGGAGACTCAGAGGAGACATGGAGGAGATTTAGAGTAGACATGGAGGAGACATTAGGAGACTCAGAGGAGACTCAGAGGAGACATGGAAGAGACATGGAGGAGATTTAGAGTAGACATGGACGAGACATTAGGAGACTCAGAGGAGACTCAGAGGAGACTCAGAGGAGACATGGAAGAGACATGGAGGAGATTTAGAGTAGACATGGACGAGACATTAGGAGACTCAGAGGAGACTCAGAGGAGACTCAGAGGAGACATGGAAGAGACATGGAGGAGATTTAGAGTAGACATGGACGAGACATTAGGAGACTCAGAGGAGACTCAGAGGAGACTCAGAGGAGACATGGAGGAGATTTAGAGTAGATATGGAGGAGACACAGAGTAGACAGAGTAAACATGGAGGAGACATTAGGAGACTCAGAGGAGACATGGAAGAGACATGGAGGAGACATGGAGGAGACTCAGAGGGACGTGAATATGTAGGGACACGTGAATATGACACGTGAATATGTAGGGACACGTGAATATGTAAGGACACGTGAATATGTAGGGACACATGAATATGTAAGGACACGTGAATATGTAGGGACACGTGAATATGTAGGGACACGTGAATATGTAGGGACACGTGAATATGTAAGGACACGTGAATATGTAGGGACACGTGAATATGTAGGGACACGTGAATATGTAGGGACACGTGAATATGTAAGGACTTGTGAATATGTAGGGACACGTGAATATGTAGGGACACGTGAATATGTAGGGACACGTGAATATGTAGGGACACGTGAATATGTAGGGACATGTGATTTGCTATTATCCAATGGTTCGTCTAGATACTGTATGTAAAATATAGTGAATATAAATATTGACACCAACCTGGGCTTGAATGAGGCCACACCAGTAGGGCACATTTTCATGTTGACGCCGATGAATTTGGTAAATATTTAGCAAACCAAACATGTTTTGCTTTTTAATAATCCATTTGTAAATACTGATCTGACCTTGCTTTTGTAATCAGGAATACGTTGTAGAAACTCATTACAATCAATTCCCTTCTGACAGTACTCAAACATCACAGTCAGGTAGAGTGTTAAATGAACAGGACAGATCGCTGTTTCAGGTGCAGCCGCCACTGAGCCTAATGAGACTTTATTTTAAATGACTCAGTAAACTCGTCAAGCTCGTGAATTAATGTAATGAATGCACATCACTATTCATTTATTTATTTATTCTCAAGTGTCCCTGTTGGCGATGAAAATATGAAAATACCCGCGGTGTTAAAACAGTGGTTGGTCTTAAATTGCTGTAACGTCAGGAAGCAAGTTCAGGGAGTGAATCGTTTAATAAATGAACGAAGCATAATACAAAACAAGAAACACAAACAACGCACAGACAGGAAACTGAAACAGAAACAATAACACCTGGGGAAGGAACCAAAGGGAGCGACATAAATAGAGAAGGTAATCAAGGAGGTGATGGAGTCCAGGTGAGTCTGATGATGCGCTGGTGCGCGTAACGATGGTGACAGGTGTGCGTCATAGCGAGCAGCCTGGTGACCTAGAGCGCCGGAGAGTATACGTGACAGTACCCCCTCCCCAACACGTTGCTCCAGCCGCAGGACGCCGGCCAAAGGGACAATCCTGGGGATCAGGAGCGGACCGGTCACCTTCGCAGAGGCGCAGAAAACAGACGAACCGGCTGAGGCATGAGAGCCTGACGAGCCAGCCGAGGCGTAGGAGCCATACGAGCCAGCTGATGCGGGAGAGTTCGACGAACTGACAGAGGCTTGAGAGTCCGACGAGCCAGCTGAGGCGTGAGAGTCCGACGAGCCAGCTGAGGCGTGAGAGTCCGACGAGCCAGCTGAGGCGTGAGAGTCCGACGAGCCAGCTGAGGCGTGAGAGCCCAACGAACCGACTGAGGCGTGAGAGACCAACGAACCGACTGAGGCGTGAGAGACCAACGAACCGACTGAGGCGTGAGAGTCCGACGAACCGACTGAGGCGTGAGAGCCCAACGAACCGACTGAGGAGTGAGAGACCAACGAACCGACCGAGGCGTGAGAGACCGACGAACCGACTGAGGCGTGAGAGACCGACGAACCGACTGAGGCGTGAGAGCCCGACGAACCGACCGAGGCGTGAGAGACCGACGAACCGACTGAGGCGTGAGAGCCCAACGAACCGACTGAGGCGTAAGAGTCCGACGAGCCGGCTCCAGGTGAGTCTGGAGTCCAGGTGAGTCTGATGACGTGCTGGTGCGCATAACGATGGTGGCAGGTGTGCGCCATAACGAGCAGCCTGGTGACCTAGGCCGCTGGAAAGGGAGTATATGTGACAATCTCCTAACGTTACAGGTTAGTCAGACTCCTGCTGTAACACCAGTGGCATATTTCATTTTATGATTATTATAAACATATAAGAAATATGAATGAAAAAGTGTTGTGAGTTGACTTGTAATGCAATTTACTCATCGTTAAGCACTCACCTTGAAGATACTAGTAAATTCATGAAAAATATCGTTATTATAGAGAGTGATCATGAAATACAATACGAAAACCTTGGTTGAAGTAAAGTTCACTGGAGAAAATGCTCTGTGTAGGAAAGAAAAATCAAACCAGTGCGTCTTCTACCTCTTCATACAAATTGGTCTTACAGACTCTGAGGCCACAGGAACAATGTCTTCACTCTGTTGGCCCGAAGTCCCCAGTCTACAGACTCTGAGGTCACAGGAACAATGTCTTCACTCTGTTGGCCTGAAGTCCCCAGTCTACAGACTCTGAGGTCACAGGAACAATGTCTTCACTATGTTGGCCTGAAGTCCCCAGTCTACAGACTCTGAGGTCACAGGAACAATGTCTTCACTCTGTTGGCCTGAAGTCCCCAGTCTACAGACTCTGAGGTCACAGGAACAATGTCTTCACTCTGTTGGCCTGAAGTCCCCAGTCTACAGACTCTGAGGTTACAGGAACAATGTCTTCACTCTGTTGGCCTGAAGTCCCCAGTCTACAGACTCTGAGGTTACAGGAACAATGTCTTCACTATGTTGGCCTGAAGTCCCCAGTCTACAGACTCTGAGGTCACAGGAACAATGTCTTCACTCTGTTGGCCTGAAGTCCCCAGTCTACAGACTCTGAGGTCACAGGAACAATGTCTTCACTATGTTGGCCTGAAGTCCCCAGTCTACAGACTCTGAGGTCACAGGAACAATGTCTTCACTCTGTTGGCCTGAAGTCCCCAGTCTACAGACTCTGAGGTCACAGGAACAATGTCTTCACTCTGTTGGCCTGAAGTCCCCAGTCTACAGACAAGATCCTTTTCCTTTGACCATCAAAGGTTGTCTGAACATTGTCTGAACTCTGCCTGAACACTATCTCAACACTGATGTCTGAACTCTGTCTGAACACTATCTGATGTCCATGGCCTGTGACTGAACCACTCAAAGAGACCAATGAGCAGCGGACCTCTCTTCTTCACCATGGCCTGTGGCTGAAAGGTCCGAACTGAGTAAAGGTTCATGGGAGAGAAATCCTTTCGTACCTCTGTTCTCCAACCACGACCCCTGAACTCCCATCAGACATTGATGATTAAATATTCTCTTCTGTCTTCCTTTTGAAAAATTTTATAATATACTGCTCAAAAAAATAAAGGGAACACATAAACAACACATCAATGATCTGAATGAAATAAATAATCTTATTAAATACTTTTTTCTTTACATAGTTGAATGTGCTGACAACAAAATCACACAAAAATAATCAATGGAAATCCAATTTATCAACCCATGGAGGTCTGGATTTGGAGTCACACTCAAAATTAAAGTGGAAAACCACACTACAGGCTGATCCAACTTTGATGTAATGTCTTTAAAACAAGTCAAAATGAGGCTCAGTAGTGTGTGTGGCCTCCACGTGCCTGTATGACCTCCCTACAATGCCTAGGCATGCTCCTGATGAGGTGGCGGATGGTCTCCTGAGGGATCTCCTCTCAGACCTGGACTAAAGCATCCGCCAACTCCTGGACAGTCTGTGGTGCAACGTGGCGTTGGTGGATGGAGCGAGACATGATGTCCCAGATGTGCTCAATGGGATTCCCAAAGAAATGCCACCCCACACCATGACTGACCCACCGCCAAACCGGTCATGCTGGAGGATGTTGCAGGCAGCAGAACGTTCTCCACGGCGTCTCCAGACTCTGTCACGTCTGTCACGTGCTCAGTGTGAACCTGCTTTCATCTGTGAAGAGCACAGGGCGCCAGTGGCGAATTTGCCAATGTTGGTGTTCTCTGGCAAATGCCAAACGTCCTGCACGGTGTTGGGCTGTAAGCACAACCCCCACCTGTGGACGTCGGGCCCTCATACCACCCTCATGGAGTCTGTTTCTGACCGTTTGAGCAGACACATGCACATTTGTGGCCTGCTGGAGGTCATTTTGCAGGGCTCTGGCAGTGCTTCTCCTGCTCCTCCTTGCACAAAGGCGGAGGTAGCGGTCCTGCTGCTGGGTTGTTGCCCTCCTACGGCCTCCTCCACGTCTCCTGATGTACTGGCCTGTCTCCTGGTAGCGCCTCCATGCACTGGACACTACGCTGACAGACACAGCAAACCTTCTTGCCACAGCTCGCATTGATGTGCCATCCTGGATGGGCTGCACTACCTGAGCCACTTGTGTGGGTTGTAGACTCTGTCTCATGCTACCACTAGAGTGAAAGCACCGCCAGCATTCAAAAGTGACCAAAACATCAGCCGGGAAGCATAGGAACTGAGAAGTGGTCTGTGGTCCCCACCTGCAGAACCACTCCTTTATTGGGGGTGTCTTGCTAATTGCCTATAATTTCCACCTGTTGTCTATTCCATTTGCACAACAGCATGTGAAATTTATTGTCAATCAGTGTTGCTTCCTAAGTGTACAGCTTGATTTCACAGAAGTGTGATTGACTTGGAGTTACATTGTGTTATTTAAGTGTTCCCTTTATTTTTTTGAGCAGTGTATGTTTATTATTTTATTTTTTATAATACATTTATTATTTTATTTTTTATAATACATTTATTATTTTATTTTTTATAATACGTTTATTATTTTATTTTTTATAACACATTTATTATTTTATTTTTTATAATACGTTTATTATTTTATTTTTTATAATACGTTTATTAATTTATTTTTTATAATACATTTATTATTTTATTTTTTATAAAATGTTTATTATTTTATTTTTTATAATATGTTTTATTATTTTATTTTTTATTATACGTTTATTATTTAATTTTTTATAATACGTTTATTATTTTATTTTTTATAATATGCTTATTATTTTATTTTTTATAATACATTTATTATTTTATTTTTTATAAAATGTTTATTATTTTAATTTTTAACAATATGTTTATTATTTTAATTTTTATTATACGTTTATTATTTTATTTATTATAATACATTTATTTTTTTATTTTTTTATAATATGTTTA
Source organism: Salmo salar (assembly GCF_965601325.2). Classification (NCBI taxonomy): domain Eukaryota; kingdom Metazoa; phylum Chordata; class Actinopteri; order Salmoniformes; family Salmonidae; genus Salmo; species Salmo salar. The sequence goes on along the minus strand of NC_138307.1, from coordinate 81,541,067 downwards.
TTATTTTATTTTTTATTATACATTTATTATTTTATTTTTTATAATACATTTATTATTTTATTTTTTATAAAATGTTTATTATTTTATTTTTTATAATATGTTTATTATTTTATTTTTTATAATACATTTATTATTTAATTTTGTATAAAATGTTTATTATTTAATTTTTTTATAATATGTTTATTATTTAATTTTTTATAATACGTTTATTATTTAATTTTTTATAATATGTTTATTATTTTATTTTTTATAATATGTTTATTATTTTCCAATAGAAAAAGTAGACAAAACTACATACATTGACGTTCATTGTAGTGTTGAATGGGATGGCAAATTTAGAGGACAAAACTTAACACACATAAACAAAAATAAAAAATAAATCCTATTAGGTGGTACATATTATAAGAAGACAGCATATAGTCGTTACAAGCTGTGTAGTTAAACCCAAAATAAATATTGAGTGGAGTACAGCACAGAGTAGCAGCAGATCATCAACCCAGTTATGAAGCGGGACTAGACCATTTATCCAGTATCGGCTGCCATATTATGTAAAATATTGGACTTCTATTGGAGGTATTGTATAGAATCTTTTCCATATGTATTACATTCCCTAAATCCTGTAACCACATTTCAAAGGTAGGTACAGTCTCCAATTTACAAAATGGCAATATGAGCCTTTTGGCTAATATTGTACAAAGAGAGACAGCCTTCCCCTACTAGTTATTCCCACCAATGAGTCTGGGGTTATAACTGGGGTTATAACTCTATCAAAGGCTTTCAATAAGTCATCAAAAATGAGAGCCCAGTAAGCATGTAGTTTAGGACATGTCCAGAATAAGTGGTACAACGTCCCCTCATCCTGCTCTCACCTCTCACACAGTGGTGAGGTGTCTGGGAATATTTTATACAGTTTAACCTTTGAGTCATGTATCACCTTAAACTGTACAAGCTTGTGTCTGGCATTCACTGAACTGTGGTTTATATTCCTGGGAGCTTCTACCCAGTCCTCTGAGATTTCTGAAACAAGTTCCTGCTCCTAAGCCCTTTTAATGTCTGTGGATACCTCTATGTGGACCTGTAGCACATCATACAGTCTAGAGACCGACCCTTTTGAATGGGGTTTGACAAGGATCAGGCTATCTAATGTCTAGTGATGTCTGGTGAGAACCTGCCTTACAAACAGGCCTACAAGCCCTCAGTCCAGCCTCTCTCAGCCTATTGTGGACAGTCTGAGCACTGATGGAGGGATTGTACGTTCCTGGTGTAACTCGGGCAGTTGTTGTTGACATCCTGTACCTGTCCCGCAGGTGTGATGTTCGGATGTACCGATCCTGTGCAGGTGTTGTTACACATGGTCTGCTGCTGCGAGGACGATCAGCTGTCCGTCCTGTCTCCCTGTAGCGCTGTCTTAGGCGTCTCACAGTACGGACATTGCAATTTATTGCCCTGGCCACATCTCCAGTCCTCATGCCTCCTTGCAACATGCCTAAGGCATGTTCACGCAGATGAGCAGGGACCCTGGGCATCTTTCTTTTGGTGTTTTTCAGAGTCAGTTTTCATAACTGTGACCTTAATTGCCTACCGTCTGTAAGCTTTTAGTGTCTTAACGACCATTCCACAGGTGCATGTTCATTAATTGTTTATGGTTCATTGAACAACCATGGGAAATGAAGTGTTTAAACCCCTTACAATGAAGATCTGTGAAGTTATTTGGATTTTTACGAAATGTCTTTGAAAGACAGGGTCCTGAAAAAGGGACCTTCCTTTTTTTTGCTGAGTTTATATTCTTTCAATCGGTTTGCCAATATCTTTTTCAACACCTTATTTTCTATACGGAGCTACGGCCCGGGGCGATAAGACGACATCTCCATGGAATCTCTATCTTTTATCAGGATCAGTGCTATACTACTGTAGCCTGATACATTGTTTGTGATAGTGTGGCATTTTCTTTGGAATGTTTAAACATTCGCAACAGAAGTGGAGCTAGACTGGCACAGTACTTCTTATAGAATGATATTACATATCCATCGGGGACAGAGGCCTTGCTGTTTGGAAATTGTGCTATCAATGCAGTAATCTCCTCTGAAGTTATCCCGGCATCGAGTGCAGCCGCTGCCCCCTTGTCTCGTTTAGGAAGTTCACATTCAGTGAGAAGCGTTTCATAGTTTGTGGATCAGTAGCATCGCATTTCGATTGATATACAGTAGAGTGATATACAGTAGAGCGAGATACAGAAGAGTGATATACAGTAGAGTAATATACAGTAGATTGATCTACAGTAGAGTGAGATACAGTAGAGCGATATACAGTAGAGTGATATACAGTAGATTGATATACAGTAGAGTGATATACAGTAGTGTGATATACAGTAGATTGATCTACAGTAGATTGATCTACTGTAGATTGAGATACAGTAGAGTGAGATACTGTAGATTGCTATACAGTAGATTGAGATACAGTAGAGTGATATACAGTAGATTGATATACAGTAGAGTGATATACAGTAGAGTGAGATACTGTAGGTTGATATACAGTAGAGTGAGATACTGTAGATTGCTATACAGTAGATTGAGATACAGTAGAGTGATATACAGTAGAGTGAGATACAGTAGATTGATATACAGTAGAGTGAGATACAGTAGATTGATATACAGTAGAGTGAGATACTGTAGATTGATATACAGTAGAGTGAAATACAGTAGAGTGAGATCCAGTAGAGCGATATACAGTAGATTGAGATACAGTAGAGTGATATACAGTAGATTGATCTACAATAGATTGATATACAGTAGAATGCGATACTGTAGGTTGATATACAGTAGAGTGAGATACTGTACAGTGAGATACACTATATTGATATACAGTATATTGATATACAGTAGAGGGAGATACAGTGGATTGATATATAGTATATTGATATACAGTATATTGATATAAAGTAGAGTGATATACAGTAGAGTGACATACAGTAGAGTGAGGTATAGTAGAGTGAGATACAGTAGAGTGAGATACAGTAGAGTGAGGTATAGTAGAGTGAGATATAGTAGAGTGAGATAGTCTATTGATATACAGTAGAGTGATATACAGTAGAGTGAGATATAGTCGAGTGAGATATAGTAGAGTGAGATATTGTAGAGTGAGATATAGTAGAGTGAAATATAGTAGAGTGAGATATAGTAGAGTGAGATACAGTAGAGTGAGGTATAGTAGAGTGAGATATAGTCAAGTGAGATATAGTAGAGTGAGATAGTCTATTGATATACAGTAGAGTGAGATACAGTAGAGTGAGATATAGTACAGTGAGATATAGTGGAGTGAGATATAGTACAGTGAGATATAGTAGAGTCAGATACAGTAGAGTGATATACAGTAGAGTGAGATACAGTAGAGTGAGATATAGTAGAGTGAGATACAGTAGAGTGAGATAGTCTATTGATATACAGTAGAGTGATATACAGTAGAGTGAGATACAGTAGCTCTGAGTAAAATTGTGTAAAGCTTTCATTAATATCCTGGGGATCTGTTACTATTTTACCAATCTGGTCTTTTATTTTATGAATATCTCTAGATGCCTGTACATGCCTTAGCTCTCTTGCTAATAATTTATGTGGTTTTGTCACTGGTGTAGAGAGGAGTAGGCAGGAGGCAGTACTGAACTACTGAATTTATTTAAGCACCATAGATCACTCACACAAGATGGCGCCGACAGAGATGGTCGCCTCGCTTTGAGTCCTAAGGAAACTATATAGTATTTCGTTTTTTTATGTATTATTTCTTACGTTGTTAGCCCAGAAAATCTTAAGTGTTATTACATACAGCCTGGAAGAATTAACGTCAACTTACCAACATTACGACCAGGAACACGACTTTCCCGAAGCGGATCCTTAATCTGGACCACCACCCAGGACATTGGATCTAATTCCAGAGGCCGACCCAAAACAACGTCGCTGCAGAAGGGTTAGATGGAGCGGTCTTCTGGTCAGACTTCGGAGTTGTGCACACCACCCACCACTTCCGAGTATATTACTCGCCAATGTCCAGTCTCTAGACAACAAGTTGGACGAAATTAGGGCATGGGTTGCCTTCCAGAGAGACATCAGAGATTGTAACATTCTCTGTTTCACGGAAACATGGCTATCTTGGGATATGTTGTCGGAGTTGGTACAGCCACCGGGTTTCTTCATGCATCGCGCCGTCAGAAATAAACATCTCTCTAGGAAGAAGAAGGGCGGGGGTGTATGCTTCATGGTTAACGACTCATGGTCTAATCTTAACAACATACAGGAACTCAAGTCCTTTTGTTCACCTGACCTAGACTTCCTTACAATCCAATGCCGACCACAAAGAGAATTCTCTTTAATTATAGTCACAGCCGTTTCTATCCCCCCCAAGCAGATACCTTGGCAGCCCTCAAGGAACTTCACTGGACTCTATGTAAACTGGAAACCATATATCCTGAGGCTGCATTTATTGTAGCTGGGGATTTTAACAAAGCTAATTTAACAACAAGGCTACCTAAATTCTATCAGCACAGTGACTGTAGCACTGGACCACTGCTACTCTAACTTCCGTGATGCATACAAGGCCCTCCCTCCCCCGCCCTCCCTTCGGCAAATCCGACCACGACTCCATTTTGTTCCAACCATCGTACAGGCAGAAACTCAACCAGGATGTACCCGTGACTAGAACCATTCAACGCTGGTCTGACTATTCGAAATCCATGCTTCAAGATTGTTTTGATCATGTGGGATGGGAAATGTTCCGGGAAGCCTCAGAGAATGACATCGATTTATATGCTGACTTGGTGAGTGAGTTAATAAGGAAGTGCATTGGAGATGTTGTACCCACTGTGACTATTAAAACCTACCCTAACCAGAAACCGTGGATAGGTGGCAGCATTCGTGCAAAGTGCGAACCACCGCATTCAACCATGAAAAGATGACTAGGAATATGGCCGAATATAAACAGTGCAGTTATTCCCTCCGCAAGGCAATCAAACAATCGAAATGTCGGTATAGGGACAAAGTGGAGTTGCAATTCAACGGCTCAGACACGAGACGTATGTGGCAGGGTCTACAGGCAATTACGGACAACAAAAAGAAAGCGAGCCACGTCACGGACACCGACGTCTTGCTTCCAGACAAACTAAACAACTTCTTTGCCCGATAATGAGGATAATACAGTGCCACCGACGCAGCCCGCTACCATGGACTGTGGGCCTCCCCTCTCCTTCTCTGTGGTCGACGTAAGACATTTAAACGTCTTAATCCTCACAAGTCTGCCGGCCCAGACGGCATCGCTAGCCGTCTCACTATCCCAGTCTGCTGTCCCCACATGCTTCAAGATAGCCACCATTGTTCCTGTATCCAAGAAGGCAAAGATAACTGAACTAAATGACTATCTCCCCGTAGCACTCACTTCTGTCATTAAGGATTGGCTTATTAAGGATTGTATCCCCTCCACCTTACCCGCCATCCTAGACCCACTTCAGTGTGCATAATGCCCCAACAGGTCCACAGACGATGCAATCGCCATCACACTGCACACTGCCCTATCCCATCTGGACAAAAGGAATACCTATGTAAGAATGCTGTTCATTGACTGCAGCTCAGCATTCAACACCATAGTACCCTCCAAGCTCATTATTAAGCTTGAGGCCCTGGGTCTCAACCCCGCCCTGTGCAATTGGGTCCTGGACTTTCTGACGGGCCGCCCCGAGGTGGTGAAGGTTGGAACAACATCTCTACTTTGCTGATCCTCAACACTGGGGCCCCACAAGGGTGCGTGATCAGCCCCTCTTGTACTCCCTGTTCACCTATGACTGCTTGGCCATGCACGCCTACAACTCAATCATCACGTTTGCAGACGACACAACAGTAGTGGGCTTGACTACCAACAACGACGAGATGGTCTACAGGGAGGAGGTGAGGGCACTCGGAGTGTGGTGTCAGGTAAACAACCTCACACTCAATGTCAACAAAACAAAGGAGATGATGGTGGACTTCAGGAAACAGCAGAGGGAGCACCCCCCTATCCACATTGAAGGGACAGTAGTGGAGAAGGTGGAAAGTTTTAAGTTCCTCGGCGTACACATCACGGACAAACTGAAATGGTCCACCCACACAGACAGTGTGATGAAGAAGGCAAAGGAGGCGCAGGACGCTCAACCTCAGGAGGCTTAAGAAATTTGGCCTGTCACCTAAAATCCTCTCAAATTTTTACATGATGCACAATTGATAGCATCCTGTCGGTCTGTATCACAGCCTGATACGGCAACCGCACCAACCTCAACCTCAAGGCTCTCCAGAGAGTGGTGCAGTCTGCACAACGCATCACCAGGGGCAAACTACCTGCCCTACAGGACACCTACAGCACCTGATGTCACAGGAAGGCCAAAAAGATCATCAAGGACAACAACCACCCGAGCCACTGCCTGTTCACACCGCTACCATCCAGGAGATGAGGTCAGTACAGGTGCTTCAAAGCTGGGACCGAGAGACTGAAAAACAGTTTCAATCTCAAGACTGTTAAACAGTCATCACTAACACAGAGAGGCTGCTGCCTACATACAGACTCAAATCATTAGCAACTTGAATAAATGGATCACTAGCCACTTTAAAAAATGCCACTTTAGTAATGTTTACATATCTTACATTACTCATCTCATATGTATATATATTGTATTTTATACCATCTACTGCACCTTGCCTATGCCGCTCGGCCATCGCTCACCCAAATATATTTATATGTACATATTCTCATTCCATCCCTTTAGATTTGTGTGTATTAGGTAGTTGTTGTGAAATTGTTAGATTACTTGTTAGATATTACTGCACTGTTGGAGCTAGAAGCACAAGCATTTCGCTACACTCGCATTAACATCTGCTAACCATGTGTATGTGATTAATAACATTTGATTTGATGAAAGTGGGACCAAACCCAAATGCTGTTGTGCTCAAAATATATCCTCATAAACAACAACGCACAGGGCAAACCCAAAGTGCAAAATATAAAGTACTCAGGAAAACAAGTAACATTTACAATGACCGACAAAGACAAATGACAGATGGAGTATATATACAGTAATAGAGTGGGGATTGGAACCAGGTGAGTAAATGGTATTTGGGGGCCGCCAGATCAATGAGCCTCCGTGTTGACTTGACATTTTACTGACAGTAATATAGAGTGATCTGCTCCGTTCCACCACCAGGACAGTAATATGGAGTGATCTGCTCCGTTCCCCCACCAGGACAGTAATATGGAGTGATCTGCTCCATTCCCCCACCAGGACAGTAATATGGAGTGACCTGCTCCGTTCCCACACCAGGACAGTAATATAGAGTGATCTGCTCCGTTCCCCCACCAGGACAGTAATATGGAGTGATCTGCTCCGTTCCCCCACCAGGACAGTAATATGGAGTGATCTGCTCCGTTCCACCACCAGGACAGTAATATGGAGGGATCTGCTCCATTCCCCCACCAGGACAGTAATATGGAGTGATCTGCTCCGTTCCCCCACCAGGACAGTAATATAGAGGGATCTGCTCCGTTCCCCCACCAGGACAGTAATATGGAGTGATCTGCTCCGTTCCCCCACCAGGACAGTAATATGGAGTGATCTGCTCCATTCCCCCACCAGGACAGTAATATGGAGTGATCTGCTCCGTTCCGTCACCAGGACAGTAATATGGAGGGATCTGCTCCGTTCCATCACCAGGACAGTAATATGGAGTGATCTGCTCCGTTCCGTCACCAGGACAGTAATATGGAGTGATCTGCTCCGTTCCATCACCAGGACAGTAATATGGAGTGATCTGCTCCGTTCCCCCACCAGGACAGTAATATGGAGTGATCTGCTCCGTTCCCCCACCAGGACAGTAATATGGAGTGATCTGCTCCGTTCCATCACCAGGACAGTAATATGGAGTGATCTGCTCCGTTCCCCCACCAGGACAGTAATATGGAGTGATCTGCTCCGTTCCATCACCAGGACAGTAATATGGAGTGATCTGCTCCGTTCCCCCACCAGGACAGTAATATGGAGGGATCTGCTCCGTTCCATCACCAGGACAGTAATATGGAGTGATCTGCTCCGTTCCCCCACCAGGACAGTAATATGGAGTGATCTGCTCCGTTCCACCACCAGGACAGTAATATGGAGGGATCTGCTCCGTTCCGTCACCAGGACAGTAATATGGAGTGATCTGCTCCGTTCCCCCACCAGGACAGTAATATGGAGTGATCTGCTCCGTTCCATCACCAGGACAGTAATATGGAGGGATCTGCTCCGTTCCGTCACCAGGAAAATATAACATTTTATTCAGAACGTTCCATTTACTCCCTGTAAAGGTCTATTGAGTGATTTAAATACCACAACTTAGAATAGGACCGTTTAAAGTTGATTATCAACCAGTCAGGAGAAGCTCTCAGGACTTCTATACTACATTACCTGGCTTATTTTCCTTTTTCCAGTTCTGAAAGAGCTGCAGTACACCTAGGCTATAAAATAGGATTGTCATAAAATGGATTTTGTCTGTCTGTGGTCGATGGCACTTTGATCACAAGGATGATACAATATGATAAGATTTCCTTGTCTCAAATTGCACCCTATTCCTTATGTAGTGCACTCCTTATGTAGTGCACTCCCATATGAAAGTACTGCCCAATTGTAAGGGTGCGTGCTGATGGCAGGGAAGTCAGGCGCAGGAGAATGAACTTGGTATAAAACGGAGCAGTTTAATAAGTGCTCAAAAACTCTGAAAACCAAAATATACAAAATAACACAAGTGGGTACAAAACCCGTCGCACACCAGAACATATCTTGCACAATGCTTACAAACAAACAATCACCGACAAGGACAATGAGGGTGAACAGAGGGTTAAATACAGAACATGTAATGAATATGATTGGAACCAGGTGTGATACAGGACAAGACAAAACCAAAGGAAAATGAAAAAAGGATCAGCGATGGCTAGAAGGTCGGCGACTTTGACCGCCAAACGCCGCCTGAACAAGGAGAGGGACCAACTTCGGCGGAAGTCGTGACACCAATGTAGGGAATAGGATGCCATTTGGGTCTCAGCCGAGATTATTTGATATGATATGAGGATACAGTGTTGTACAGTACTATACAGTACTATACATTGTTATACAGTGCTATACAGTGCTATACAGTGCTTTACAGTACTATACAGTGCTATACAGTTCTATACAGTGTTATACAGTACTATACAGTGTTGTACAGTACTATTCAGTTCTATACAGTGCTATACAGTGCAATACAGTGTTGTACAGTACTATACAGTGCAATACAGTGCTGTACAGTACTATACAGTGCTATACAGTGCTATACAGTACTATACAGTGCTATACAGTACTATACAGTGTTATACAGTACTATACAGTGCTATACAGTGCTATACAGTACTATACAGTGCTATACAGTGCTATACAGTACTATACAGTACTATACAGTGTTGTACAGTACTATTCAGTACTATACAGTGCTATACAGTGCTATACTGTACTATACAGTGTTGTACAGTACTATACAGTACTATACGGTGCAGTACAGTGTTGTACAGTGCTATACAGTACTACACAGTACTATACAGTGTTGTACAGTGTTATACAGTACTTTACAGTACTATACAGTGCTATACAGTGCTATTCAGTACTATACAGTACTATACAGTGCTATACAGTGGTATACATTGCTATACAATACTATACAGTGCTATACAGTACTATACAGTACGGTACTATAAGGATGAGTGATCATATATGCCTCAAGGACCCCAAGCATAACACACGAGCTCCCGAGTGGCACAGCGGTCTAAGGCACTGCATCTCAGTGTTAGATGCGTCACTGCAGACACCCTAGTTCGATTCCAGGCTGTATCACAACTGGTCATGATTGGGAGTCCCATAGGGCGGTGCACAATTGGCCCAGCATCGTCCGGGTTTGGCCGGTGTAGGCCGTCATTGTAAATAAGAATTCGTTGTTAACTGACTTGCCAAGTTAACGGTTACATTTCAAAAAATGTTTTTAATCTAACTGCACTGTCCAATTTACAGTAGCTATTACAGTGAAAGAATACCATGCTATTGTTTGAGGAGAGTGCACAATTTTGAACATAAAAAGTTATTAATAAACACATTAGGCACATTTGGGCAGTCTTGATACAAAAGTTTGAACAGACATGCAATGGTTCGTTGGATCAGTCTAAAACTTTGCACATACACTGATGCCATCTAGTGGCCAAAATGTATATTGCACCTGGGCTGGAATAATACGTTATGGCCTTTCTCTTGCATTTCAAAGATGATGGTACAAAATTCAAAAGGCACTCGGACATCTGAGCAATCTTATTGCAGGTGCATAGCAACAGTTGAAACAGGATGAAGGAAAAAGGGAACCGCACACTGACAGTTTCCATCCTGAGCCATTAAAAAGAGGACTTCCTAGAAGCCAGTTTTTCAGACTGCGCCCTATATGCCACTCCACAGAGGATTATGTAGAAAAAGCAGCGGAGGTGAGCATTAGGTTTCTAAGAAGAGGCTATTCGCCACAATGTGTGGATGAAGCTCTTAATTAGGCATTGGGAATAACACGAGATGAATTGTTACAAAAAAGACCCGCTAAAGCAAAAGAACACTCCATAATGTTCACAACCACATACTTGAACAGGCGGAAAGTGGGAGGTGTGGTCAAGAAACACTGGCATATTTTATCATCGGACCCAGCTTTGCCGGCCGAATGTAAAAATCCACCACTTATTGTGTATAGAAGAGGTCGCAATTTACGCGATAAATTGGTTCATACCAACTGCCAGCCACGAAAGAAAATCAGCCAGGCTCTTTTACGCCCTCTACCAAATGGTAGCTATAAATGCAGAGGATGCGCACAGTGCAACAATATGATGAAGTGTGAATATTTCTGCCACCCACACACAGGAAAACGGTTCCAAATAAATGATATCATTACGTGTACCACCACCCATGTTATTTACATTATTAAATGTCCATGTGGGCTCTGCTATGTCGGTAAGACCTCCCGTTCTCTCAAACTGAGAATTAGTGAACATAAAAGTTCAATTAGGTGAAACGACAGGGATTATCCAGTCGCAGTACATTTTAATGACCTAAAACATGACATTTCTACCTTTAGATTTTGTAGCATAGAGAAAGTCAAGATATCAGACAGGGGAGGTGATATTAATAATACTCTGAGTAAAAGAGAATGTTTTTGGATTTTCACCCTCCAGACATTATTTCCTAAAGGACTTAATGATGAAATGCCTATGTATGTTATGTTGTGAATTTGAACATGAATTATGTGCCTATTTAAGATTACTCTGATGTTTTTCATATGATGTACCCAATGATTAATGAAAACTTGCTGTGTCCGCATTGTGGTTTTATGGATGTATTCAATGCGTCTTATTTATACACTTTTGTAGTGTTTGTGAAATGCATATTGTTATGTTTGGTAGCACTTATTTGTTTTTCCTTTGCCTCCGACCCCTTTCCATGCGTGGAACGGATGTGGGTGGGGCTAGGTCTACATAGAGGTGCTGTTTTCAGACAATTCACAAAATCTCTGATGAATGCCGGTAGGCCGATACGTAAAGCTCTGACGAAGGCCGTGAGGCCGATACGTAAAGCTCTGATGAAGGCCGGTAGGCCGATACGTAAAGCTCTGACGAAGGCCGGTAGGCCGATACGTAAAGCTCTGACGAAGGCCGTGAGGCCGATACGTAAAGCTCTGATGAAGGCCGGTAGGCCGATACGTAAAGCTCTGACGAAGGCCGGTAGGCCGATACGTAAAGCTCTGATGAAGGCCGGTAGGCCGATACGTAAAGCTCTGACGAAGGCCGGTAGGCCGATACGTAAAGCTCTGATGAAGGCCGGTAGGCCGATACGTAAAGCTCTGATGAAGGCCGGTA
>NC_138307.1:81491618-81524118 GCF_965601325.2 Salmo salar | reverse complement strand
CTGTTATTACTAGTAACAGACCCTCTCCATGGTTTATTAATGAATCAAACAGCTGTTATTACTAGTAACAGACCCTCTCCACGGTTTATTAATGAATCAAACAGCTGTTGTTGTGTTGTGGAAGCCTGCAGCGTTCCATGATACGTGAGGATTCCCTATGGAGACAACCATGTTGTGATCCCAATCAGTTTCAGTTTTATCAAGGAATCAACCTTTTACTCACGGCTGTTGTCCATCTCATCATACCTTATGCCATTTTACCTTATGCCGTACATTCTAAAGATATACCTGGATTTATATGAGGAACAGTCAAGTAGGTTGTTCCCATTTCCCTCTGTCAGAATACAACGCATCTTCAATATGAAGTGATGAAAGCTGATATTGCGGAGAGAGCGCGTCTGGCGCTTCCTCAGATATTTACTTGTGAGAGTTATTATTGTGGGGAAATAAAGGGTCATGCTGTGTGCCAGGTTCAGGAGCCTCAGCCATCTGACGAGTCTCAGATGAGATGTATATAAAACCAGATCCCTTCCTCTCCTCCTCCGCTCTCTCCTCGTACTCCTCCACCCACAGCGTGGTGTGTTTACCCCTGGCTCTACCTCTACCTCTACAAGGGTAATACCACCCCATATCCCTGGCTCTACCTGTACCCCCCCCCCCCCCCCTCCAAGGGTAATACCACCCCATATCCCTGGCTCTACCTGTACCCCCCCCCCCTCCAAGGGTAATACCACCCCATACCTCTGGCTCTCCCTGTACCCCCCCACCCCCCTCCAAGGGTAATACGACCCCATACCTCTGGCTCTCCCTGTACCCCCCCCTCCAAGGGTAATACCACCCCATACCTCTGGCTCTACCTGTACCCCCCATACCCCTGGCTCTACCTGTACCCCCCCCTCCAAGGGTAATACCACCCCATACCTCTGGCTCTACCTGTACCCCCCCCTCCAAGGGTAATAACACCCCATACCCCTGGCTCTACCTGTACCCCCCCCTCCAAGGGTAATACCACCCCATACCTCTGGCTCTACCTGTACCCCCCCACCCCCCCTACCAAGGGTAATAACACCCCATACCCCTGCCTCTGCCTCTGCCTCTACCTGTACCGTACCCCCCCATCCACCGTTCCGATCATAATAACACCACATACCCCTGCCTCTTTCTCTACCTGTACCCCCCCCCCCCCCCACCCCCGTTCCGAGGGGAATAACACCCCATACCCCTGCCTCTACCCCTGCCTCTACCTCTACCTCTACCTCTACCTCTACCTGTACCGTACCCCCCCCCCCGTTCTGAGGGTAATAACACCCCATACCCCTGCCTCTACCTCTACCTCTACCTCTACCTCTACCTGTACCGTACCCCCCCCGTTCTGAGGGTAATAACACCCCATACCCCTGCCTCTACCTCTACCTCTGCCTGTACCCCCCCCCCCTGTTCCGAGGGTAATAACACCCCATACCCCTGCCTCTACCTCTACCTCTGCCTGTACCCCCCCCCCGTTCCGAGGGTAATAACACCCCATACCCCTGCCTCTACCTCTACCTCTGCCTGTACCCCCCCCGTTCCGATGGTAATAACACCCCATACCCCTGCCTCTACCTCTACCTGTACCGTACCCCCCCCCCCCCCTGTTCCGAGGGTAATAACACCCCATACCCCTGCCTCTACCTCTACCTGTACCGTACCCCCCCCCCCCCCTGTTCCGAGGGTAATAACACCCCATACCCCTGCCTCTACCTCTACCTCTGCCTGTACCCCCCCCCCCCCCGTTCCGAGGGTAATAACACCCCATACCCCTGCCTCTACTTCTACCTGTACCGTACCCCCCCTGTTCCGAGGGTAATAACACCCCATACCCCTGCCTCTACCTCTACCTCTGCCTGTACCCCCCCCCCGTTCCGAGGGTAATAACACCCCATACCCCTGCCTCTACTTCTACCTGTACCGTACCCCCCCCTGTTCCGAGGGTAATAACACCCCATACCCCTGCCTCTACCTCTACCTGTACCGTACCCCCCCCCCCCCCTGTTCCGAGGGTAATAACACCCCATACCCCTGCCTCTACCTCTACCTCTGCCTGTACCCCCCCCCCCCCCGTTCCGAGGGTAATAACACCCCATACCCCTGCCTCTACTTCTACCTGTACCGTACCCCCCCTGTTCCGAGGGTAATAACACCCCATACCCCTGCCTCTACCTCTACCTCTGCCTGTACCCCCCCCCCGTTCCGAGGGTAATAACACCCCATACCCCTGCCTCTACTTCTACCTCTGCCTGTACCCCCCCCTGTTCCGAGGGTAATAACTCCCATACCCCTGCCTCTACCTCTACCTGTACCGTTCCCCCCCCCTGTTCCGAGGGTAATAACACCCCATACCCCTGCCTCTACCTCTACCTCTGCCTGTACCCCCCCCCCGTTCCGAGGGTAATAACACCCCATACCCCTGCCTCTACCTCTACCTCTGCCTGTACCCCCCCCCCGTTCCGATGGTAATAACACCCCATACCCCTGCCTCTACCTCTACCTCTGCCTGTACCCCCCCCCCCCCCCGTTCCGATGGTAATAACACCCCATACCCCTGCCTCTACCTCTACCTCTGCCTGTACCCCCCCCCCCGTTCTGAGGGTAATAACACCCCATACCCCTGCCTCTACCTCTGCCTGTACCCCCCCCCCCGTTCCAATGGTAATAACAACCAGTATTGCTTCCTCTCCACAAACAGCAGATGCTTCCCTCTCAGATGTCTGTTTGTGTCTCCATGGTAATGGGATGCATAATTACAGTGTGCCTGGGTAAACTGTGTTAGCTAGCACAGAGGGCACGCAACTCGCTGCCGAACATGTGGTGGGGAGAGCCAGCGGCAATGAGGCGCCCGCCTGTCTCCTATCTCTGCTCTCTCTTTTCTTTTCTTTCCCCTCTCTCTCCTCCCTCTCTCCTCCCTCTCTCATTCCCCTCTCATGGCTTAGTAGAGAAATCACAAATCCCATACTTTGCTGAGCCTCCATTTGGTCTGTCTTTATACTGAACACAAACCCACAAACTCGCGGCGATCAGCACACACACACACACACAACCCCGCCATGATCGGCACACACACACACACAACACGGCCGCAATCGGCACACACACACACAACCCTGCCGTGATCAACACACACATACATAACCCCACCGTGATCAACACTCACACACACACACACACACACACACACACACACACACACACACACACACACACACACACACACACACACACACACACACACACACACACACACACACACACACACACACACACACCGCGATCAACACACACACACACCCACAACCCCACCGTGATCTACACACACACACACAACCCCGCCGCGATCGGCACTGCATTGTTATAAAGGTCCATTGTTCTTTGCTAGCCAGCCTAGATAACAGACGTAGTAGCCAATCAAAAATCACAACAGCCTCAGTTCCAATCCCTCAGGGAGGAGGAAATTGCTCTGTTCCTATTCTCTGTATCCCAGTTAGAGATAATAGATATAATTGTATAAATAGTTGATGAACAAGAGAGATATTAGAGCATCAAACTGTTCTGTCAGGAAGCAGAGATAAAACTGAGTCTTCTAAAGATGATGTTCCTCTGAAATAAATACCACTGATGTATCATTCAGGGGTTTGACCCCAACTGTCTTAACTGTCCAGACGCTTCTGTCAATGGATGCATCCCAAATGGCACCTTATTCCCTATGTAGTACACTACTTTAGACCAGAGCCCTATTCCCTATATAGTGCACTACTTTAGACCAGAGCCCTATTCCATATGTAGTGCACTACTTTAGACCAGAGCCCTATTCCCTATATAGTGCACTACTTTAGACCAGAGCCCTATTCCCTATGTAGTACACTACTTTAGACCAGAGCCCTATTCCCTATATAGTGCACTACTTTAGACCAGAGCCCTATTCCCTATGTAGTACACTACTTTAGACCAGAGCCCTATTCCCTATATAGTGCACTACTTTAGACCAGAGCCCTATTCCCTATATAGTGCACTACTTTAGACCAGAGCCCTATTCCCTATGTAGTACACTACTTTAGACCAGAGCCCTATTCCCTATATAGTGCACTACTTTAGACCAGAGCCCTATTCCATATGTAGTGCACTACTTTAGACCAGAGCCCTATTCCCTATATAGTACACTACTTTAGACCAGAGCCCTATTCCCTATGTAGTACACTACTGTAGACCAGAGCCCTATTCCCTATATAGTGCTCTACTTTAGACCAGAGCCCTATTCCCTATGTAGTACACTACTTTAGACCAGAGCCCTATTCCCTATATAGTGCACTACTTTAGACCAGAGCCCTATTCCCTATGTAGTACACTACTGTAGACCAGAGCCCTATTCCCTATATAGTGCACTACTTTAGACCAGAGCCCTATTCCCTATGTAGTACACTACTGTAGACCAGAGACCTATTCCCTATGTAGTACACTACTGTAGACCAGAGCCCTATTCCCTATGTAGTAGACTACTTTAGACCAGAGCCCTATTCCCTATGTATTACACTACTTTAGACCAGAGCCATATTCCCGATATAGTGCACTACTTTAGACCAGAGCCCTATTCCCTATGTAGTACACTACTTTAAAAAGACCTTTAGGAGATCTGGAAGGCAGGACAAATCAACGTGACATATTCATGTAAGGAATGGTCTGATATAATATTATTAGTTCAGGCCTTTGGATGATCAGTTCCCCCCAGGAGTCTTAACATGTTTCATATCAATGTATCTCAGAGAGCCAATGTTGTGGTGAGCCTCCCATGAAATGAACAGCCACAGGGTTTCTCTGGTCAAGGGTCCTGATATTACTCCTGTGTTCTGCTATCCTTGTTTTCAGAGCTCGTTTTGTCTAACCTACATTAGCATAGACCACAGATACACTTGATCAGGTATACCACATTTTTTTGTGGAACACGTGATGATGCCTTTAATCGTAATGGTCTTGCCTGTGATAGGGTGATTGAACATTGTGTGCATTTGTTTGTAAAGTTACACTGGGTATATGGGCCACATCTGTAATTACTGTCCGGCATATTGTCTTGGAAGGTACTACGTGGCAGCGGTGGAAGATCAGACCTCACCACCATGTGACTGATGTTGGGGGTGCGTCTGAAGACCACCCTCAGGGGTTCTTCAAACATCTTCTCCAGTTGTGGATCAGTGCTCACGGTGTGCCGATGTTTTTTAATGAGGTGGTCGAACTGTTTGCCAAGCGAGGAGTACTGAAGGCAAGTTGGAACTCGTTGGTCGGGGGGGCTGGGTGGTTTGGGGAGTACTGAAGGAAGCATTGAACTCGTTGGTCAGGGGGGCTGGGTGGTTTGGGGAGTACTGAAGGAAGCATTGAACTCGTTGGTCAGGGGGGGGCTGGGTGCTTTGGGGAGTACTGAAGGAAGCATTGAACTCGTTGGTCAGGGGGGCTGGGTGGTTTGGGGAGTACTGAGGTAAGCATTGAACTCGTTGGTCAGGTGGGCTGGGTGGTTTGGGGAGTACTGAAGGAAGCATTGACCTCTTTGGTCAGGGGGGGCTGGGTGCTTTGGGGAGTACTGAAAGAAGCATTGAACTCGTTGGTCAGGGGGGCTGGGTGGTTTGGGGAGTACTGAAGGAAGCATTGAACTCGTTGGTCGGGGGGGCTGGGTGCTTTGGGGAGTACTGAAGGAAGCATTGAACTCGTTGGTCGGGGGGCTGGGTGGTTTGGGGAGTACTGAAGGAAGCATTGAACTCGTTGGTCAGGGGGGCTGGGTGGTTTGGGGAGTACTGAGGTAAGCATTGAACTCGTTGGTCAGGTGGGCTGGGTGGTTTGGGGAGTACTGAAGGAAGCATTGAACTCCTTGGTCAGGGGGGGCTGGGTTGTTTGGGCAGTACTGAAGGAAGCATTGAACTCCTTGGTCAGGGGGGCTGGGTGGTTTGGGGAGTACTGAAGGAAGCATTGAACTCCTTGGTCAGGGGGGGCTGGGTGGTTTGGGGAGTACTGAAGGAAGCATTGAACTCATTGGTCAGGGGGGCTGGGTGGTTTGGGGAGTACTGAAGGAAGCATTGAACTCGTTGGTCAGGGGGGCTGGGTGGTTTGGGGAGTACTGAAGGAAGCATTGAACTCGTTGGTCAGGGGGGGCTGGGTGGTTTGGGGAGTACTGAAGGAAGCATTGAACTCGTTGGTCAGGGGGGCTGGGTGGTTTGGGGAGTACTGAAGGAAGCATTGAACTCGTTGGTCAGGGGGGCTGGGTGGTTTGGGGAGTACTGAAGGAAGCATTGAACTCGTTGGTCAGGGGGGGCTGGGTGATTTGGGGAGTACTGAAGGAGGCATTGAACTCGTTGGTCAGGGGGGCTGGGTGATTTGGGGAGTACTGAAGGAAGCTTTGAACTCGTTGGTCAGGGGGGCTGGGTGGTTTGGGGAGTACTGAAGGAAGCATTGAACTCGTTGGTCAGGGGGGCTGGGTGGTTTGGGGAGTACTGAAGGAAGCATTGAACTCGTTGGTCAGGGGGGCTGGGTGGTTTGGGGAGTACTGAAGGAAGCATTGAACTCGTTGGTCAGGGGGGCTGGGTGGTTTGGGGAGTACTGAAGGAAGCATTGAACTCGTTGGTCAGGGGGGCTGGGTGGTTTGGGGAGTACTGAAGGAAGCATTGAACTCCTTGGTCAGGGGGGCTGGGTGGTTTGGGGAGTACTGAAGGAAGCATTGAACTCGTTGGTCAGGGGGATTGGGTGGTTTGGGGAGTACTGAAGGAAGCATTGAACTCGTTGGTCAGGGGGACTGGGTGGTTTGGGGAGTACTGAAGGAAGCATTGAACTCGTTGTTCAGGGGGGCTGGGTGGTTTGGCGAGTACTGAAGGAAGCATTGAACTCATTGGTCAGGGGGGGCTGGGTGGTTTGGGGAGTACTGAAGGAAGCATTGATCTCCTTGGTCAGGGGGCTGGGTGGTTTGGGGAGTACTGAAGGAAGCATTAAACTCGTTGGTCAGGGGGGGCTGGGTGGTTTGGGGAGTACTGAAGGAAGCATTGAACTCGTTGTTCAGGGGGGCTGGGTGGTTTGGGGAGTACTGAAGGAAGCATTGAACTCGTTGGTCAGGGGGGCTGGGTGGTTTGGGGAGTACTGAAGGAAGCTTTGAACTCGTTGGTCAGGGGGGCTGGGTGGTTTGGGGAGTACTGAAGGAAGCATTGAACTCGTTGGTCAGGGGGGACTGGGTGGTTTGGGCGTGAGGCTGTCATCCTAGGTCATATTTTTACAACGATCCCTTGCGTCATGCAGACAGTCCTCTGGGTAACCCCGCTGTCTGAAACGCTCATCCAGACAGTCCTCTGGGTAACCCCGCTGTCTGAAACGCTCATCCAGACAGTCCTCTGGGTAAACCCGCTGTCTGAAACGCTCATCCAGACAGTCCTCTGGGTAACCCCGCTGTCTGAAACGCTCATCCAGACAGTCCTCTGGGTAACCCCGCTGTCTGAAACGCTCATCCAGACAGTCCTCTGGGTAACCCCGCTGTCTGAAACGCTCATCCAGACAGTCCTCTGGGTAACCCCGCTGTCTGAAACACTCATCCAGACAGTCCTCTGGGTAACCCCGCTGTCTGAAACACTCATCCAGACAGTCCTCTGGGTAACCCCGCTGTCTGAAACGCTCATCCAGACAGTCCTCTGGGTTACCCCGCTGTCTGAAACGCTCATGCAGCCATTCCTCTGGGTAACCCCGCTGTCTGAAACGCTCATCCAGACAGTCCTCTGGGTTACCCCGCTGTCTGAAACGCTCATCCAGACAGTCCTCTGGGTAACCCCTCTGTCTGAAATGCTCATCCAGACAGTCCTCTGGGTAACCCCGCTGTCTGAAACGCTCATCCAGACAGTCCTCTGGGTAACCCCGCTGTCTGAAACGCTCATCCAGACAGTCCTCTGGGTAACCCCGCTGTCTGAAACGCTCATCCAGACAGTCCTCTGGGTAACCCCGCTGTCTGAAACGCTCATCCAGACAGTCCTCTGGGTAACCCCGCTGTCTGAAACGCTCATCCAGACAGTCCTCTGGGTAACCCCGCTGTCTGAAACGCTCATCCAGACAGTCAGCTTGTTTGTCATAGTCACTCTGTGTACTACAAATCCTGCGTATGCGACTGTATTGGCTGATGTGAAGGCAATTTTTTAGGGGTGTAGGGTGGAATCTGTCTCCACGTAACAGGGAATTCCTGTCCTTTAGCTTCCTATGTAGGTCCGTGCTAAAACAACCCCCCCCCCCCCTTTATCAAAACGTCCAGAAAACGTATTTCATGGGTATCGAAGGTGAGGGTGAATTTCAGATGTTCACGGCTTGTAGTGATGAAGGAGTGGAATCGATGAAGTTCCTCTGCTGTGCCCTGGAATAGAAGGAACACGTCCTCAATGAAGCATTTGCAGATCTTCACATTCTTCTCAAACAACCCCACATACAGACTGGCATAATATGATGCCATGTTACTACCCATAGCAGTTCCTTTTTGTTGAATGAACATGAAAAAACATGAAAGAGTTAATATTCAGATACAATCTCAGCCAGTTCAGCAATACAGTTAGTGCTAGGGAGTGTGCCAGTGGGCCATTGACTAAGTGTGCCATAGCTTCTAGGTCTCCCTGGTGTGGGATGTTAGTATACAGGGATTCAACATCAAAGCAAGCCATACGAGTCTCCCCATTTATATTTTTCCATTATCTTGAGGGTGTTAATCACGTCCGTAGAATCGTGTACATATGCAGGGAGTGACACCACACTGGGTTTTAGAAAGAAAGTTCTACAAAAGCAGAGATATTTTCAGTTAATGAGCCAATGGAGGCCACGATAGGTCTCCCTGTTGGCTTATCCAATAATTGGTGGATTTTTGGTAAGGCATGAATAACGCTCCTGATTGGATTGTCTACTTCCATGAACTCCTATTATTTTTGCATTATGTCTCCACTTTCAACAAGAGATTTCAGCTTGTTTGAATCTCATCTTTGAGCAGCGGTGTGGGGGTCACGTGACAGTTTCTGATAGGAAGTGGTGTTGTTCAGTTGTTTCCCGGCTCTCTTTCACATAATCATCACTGTTACCAGCAACACAGGCCTTATCACCATTACGCACTGTCAGAGTGGACTCAATGCTTGTCTCTGTTCTTTAGGGAGATTATTGTAGACTCTGTATTCTCGTTTCTTATTCAGAATCTGGGACACATCTTTTTCCACCAATCTGCAGTATGTGTCTAGGGAAGGATTTCTGTATCTAGGCGGAACAAAATGTGGATTTGGATCCAAAAGGGGTATTCGTTCTGTGGGAAATGTCATTCTCTATTGTGTCACCCATAGCCTGAACACTCGACTTACCCATACTTGACACATCCACATTTATGGGGCAGAAGAACACCCTGCATCTCAATGTACAAAATCATTTCTCAAACTCTATTGTAGTGTCAGTATTAATACATGATGCAGTGGGGATGAAAGACAAGCCCTTACTCAAGGCCAACTCACATGAAGTGGTGATGGGACGTGAAGAAAGGTTGATCACACTCAGGCATTCTGACTGTGTGTCCAATAGTGGCCTTACTCTTCTTGCCCCTCTGACACTTCTTCCACGTCCGCGCTGCTGCGACCCCCTGTTGGAACATTGAGGGTATCCTCTTCCCCCTCGCTTGAGTCCTTAAAAAGATCCACTCCCATGGGAATTATAGCTGTAATAATAATCCACCCCCATGGGAATCATATCTGTAATAATGATCCACTCCCATTAGAATCATATCTATAATAATGATCCTCTCCCATTAGAATCATATCTGTAATAATGATCCACTCCCATTAGAATCATATCTGTAATAATGATCCACTCCCATTAGAATCATATCTGTAATAATGATCCACTCCCATTAGAATCATATCTGTAATAATGATCCACTCCCATTAGAATCATATCTGTAATAATGATCCACTCCCATTAGAATCATATCTGTAATAATGATCCACTCCCATTAGAATCATATCTGTAATAATGATCCACTCCCATTAGAATCATATCTGTAATAATGATCCACTCCCATTAGAATCATATATGTAATAATGATCCTCTCCCATTAGAATCATATATGTAATAATGATCCACTCCCATTAGAATCATATCTGTAATAATGATCCACTCCCATTAGAATCATATCTGAGCAACTGGGTGGAATACGTGAGAAGATACAAGTGGTAAAGAGGCAAAGGATGGATACTTTGAAGAACCTAAAATATATTTTGATTTGTTTAACACCTTTTTGGTTACTACATGATTCCATATGTGTTATTTTATAGTTTTGATGTCTACACTATTATTCTACAATGTAAAAAATAGTATAAATAAAGAAAAACTCTTGAATGAGTAGGTGTGTCCAAACCTTTGACTGGTACTGCATATTGGTAGGCTGTATGTAAAGACCAGATTAAATTGAGTATATTCTGATGGGTGAGAATATGAATCAAGTGCTTGTCAAATTGTGAATGAGAGACTGATGAAGTGTGTGCAGCCTGCGTAAGAAACCTTTCATGAGACTTTATTCAAATCATCATTGGAGTCGCATCATGCAGCATTAGAACGTGTTAGACATTAAAACATACAGCTTAACGTTTGTATCACAACTAAAGTTACATGATTAACTTTAAATGTTTCTTTGTTTCTCTGTTTCTTTGTTAAGGAACACAGAATAGCGTCATGTGCACCTTCCCTCAGAAATAATTTGGAAAAAATATCCATTCTAGTTTATTCATGTTCAATTGTATTCTTCTTACTGCTAATAATATAATAATATAAAATAATGCCATGGGAATTGTAAGAAAATCTTATCTGCTAAATGAACTAGTGTAGCCCACAGCCATTTGGCACAGCCAGATCAGGACCTGCTAAATGAACTAGTGTAGCCCACAGCCATATGGCATAGCCAGATCAGGACCTGCTAAATGAACTAGTGTAGCCCACAGCCATATGGCATAGCCAGATCAGGACCTGCTAAATGAACTAGTGTAGCCCACAGCCATATGGCATAGCCAGATCAGGAACTAACATAAGGATGACTCAGAATATGCTATTCACATTTTCTTCATATCAAAATGTTTCTTTACACTTGTTTAAAATAAATAATGGATTTGTTGTGGTGCTGTAGACTATATTACATGGATTTATTGTGGTGGTGTAGGCTATATTACATGGATTTATTGTGATGGTGTAGACTATATTACATGGATTTATTAGACTTTTTAAAATGTAGATGTTCCAAAGGTCTGCATCAGTGGCTTGTAGGCGGTGCGTGGACGCCCAGAGATAGTAAACGTGTCTATGTTAATTAATTAATATGTCAATTACCGTGAGACCAGCAGTTATCAGCTGACATCATTTCATGATGGCCACAGCCTGTGTGTGTGCGTGTGTGTCCAAGCCCAGTCAAGCTGTAGCTGTATGATAGGAGAGCTTTTACCATGGTAAGTCATGCAGCTGAATGATAAGGAGAGCTTTTACCATGGTAAGTCATGCAGCTGAATGATAGGAGAGCTTTT
The DNA here is from genome assembly GCF_965601325.2 of Salmo salar. NCBI lineage: Eukaryota > Metazoa > Chordata > Actinopteri > Salmoniformes > Salmonidae > Salmo > Salmo salar. Next base: position 81,512,548 of record NC_138307.1, on the reverse strand, counting down.
ACCATGGTAAGTCATGCAGCTGAATGATAGGAGAGCTTTTACCATGGTAAGTCATGCAGCTGAATGATAAGGAGAGCTTTTACCATGGTAAGTCATTCAGCTGAATGATAGGAGAGCTTTTACCATGGTAAGTCATGCAGCTGAATGATAGGAGAGCTTTTACCATGGTAAGTCATGCAGCTAAATGATAAGGAGAGCTTTTACCATGGTAAGTCATGCAGCTGAATGATAAGGAGAGCTTTTACCATGGTAAGTCATGCAGCTGAATGATAAGGAGAGCTTTTACCATGGTAAGTCATTCAGCTGAATGATAAGGAGAGCTTTTACCATGGTAAGTCATTCAGCTGAATGATAAGGAGAGCTTTTACCATGGTAAGTCATGCAGCTGAATGATAGGAGAGCTTTTACCATGGTAAGTCATGCAGCTGAATGATAAGGAGAGCTTTTACCATGGTAAGTCATGCAGCTGAATGATAAGGAGAGATTTTACCATGGTAAGTCATTCAGCTGAATGATAAGGAGAGCTTTTACCATGGTAAGTCATGCAGCTGTATGATAGGAGAGCTTTTACCATGGTAAGTCATGCAGCTGAATGATAAGGAGAGCTTTTACCATGGTAAGTCATGCAGCTGAATGATAAGGAGAGCTTTTACCATGGTAAGTCATGCAGCTGAATGATAAGGAGAGCTTTTACCATGGTAAGTCATTCAGCTGAATGATAAGGAGAGCTTTTACCATGGTAAGTCATGCAGCTGAATGATAGGAGAGCTTTTACCATGGTAAGTCATTCAGCTGAATGATAAGGAGAGCTTTTACCATGGTAAGTCATGCAGCTGAATGATAGGAGAGCTTTTACCATGGTAAGTCATTCAGCTGAATGATAAGGAGAGCTTTTACCATGGTAAGTCATGCAGCTGTATGATAAGGAGAGCTTTTACCATGGTAAGTCATGCAGCTGAATGATAAGGAGAGCTTTTACCATGGTAAGTCATGCAGCTGAATGATAGGAGAGCTTTTACCATGGTAAGTCATTCAGCTGAATGATAAGGAGAGCTTTTACCATGGTAAGTCATGCAGCTGAATGATAGGAGAGCTTTTACCATGGTAAGTCAGTCCCACACACTGAGTCAGTCGCCTTTGTCTTGAATCCCCCAGACATCCACCGCCTGTGTGTGTGTGTGTGTGTGTGTGTGTGTGTGTGTGTGTGTGTGTGTGTGTGTGTGTGTGTGTGTGTGTGTGTGTGTGTGCGCCATCCAATAGCCGTTGGTAGTTATCAATCCAACGCTGCGGAAAAATCCAAGGAGACACGACAGACGGAATGCAACGCCCACCTACCCACAGGCACACTTTGACATTGGAAGGGAACATTTGCATACTAATTCACTGTGTTTTGGTTTATGTATAGATAGATGTAAGTAAGACTTGGCTCACATTGAAGAAAGTTATCTTTTTGAATAATAATCTACCTGCTATTGCAACATAATCCGCTGGGCTTTGCTATTGATATACTTTTACTTTGTTTGGACAGACTGTCCAGAAAAATATCCATTGATATACTTTATACTGTGTTTGGACAGACTGTCCAGATAACTTGTTCTAGAGTTAAAAGGTTGTTAATGGGGGTGACTGTGGAGGAGTGAAAACTATCTCTCTTGAACGCTGTGGGAGAGAAGGAGTGAAAACTATCTCTCTTGAACGCTGTGGGAGAGAAGGAGTGAAAACTATCTCTCTTGAACGCTGTGGGAGAGAAGGAGTGAAAACTATCTCTCTTGAACGCTGTGGGAGAGAAGGAGTGAAAACTAGCTCTCTTGAACGCTGTGGGAGAGAAGGAGTGAAAACTATCTCTCTTGAACGCTGTGGGAGAGAAGGAGTGAAAACTATCTCTCTTGAACGCTGTGGGAGAGAAGGAGTGAAAGAAATTAATCTGCCAAAAATGTGGGTTTGAAGAACAGCAACAATCTCTCTCACTTACAGGCCAAATAAAATGTTAGAGGATGGACTTTTATCTGGCTGTAGATGTTGATGTTGATGTGGACTGAGCTGACTCAGCTTTGGTGCTGATCCAAGGTGCTTTGTATCAGATCACAGAACCAGAACCATCAACCATCTCACTATTAACCAGGGACGGACTGGGACAAAACATTGTCCTGGGCATTTCAATCACACTGGCCCATTTACTTTCTCAATGCGCCCATTTTTAGCGAAATAATAATAATTTCTGCATAAAATCCCCGATGTAGATAGGCCCATTGGGCTACAAATGGAGCAGCACATCTGGCATTTACCATAATTGCCCCATGGCCAGTCCATCCCTGCTATCAACCATCTACCTACAATAATCTTCAGTACCCAGACCCTATCAATCATCTACCTACAGTACACTTCTCTTTACACGTTCAACCATTTTATCCAGAGCTCAGTCCTGTGTTCTTACAGTACAATGTTCTCTACACAGCAGCATACCATCCTGCATCCCACTGATGCTTTGCCTCTGAAGAGAAGCAGGGTTGGTCCCTGGATGGGGGGACAGATGTTCCTTGAAGTGGTGTTGGAGGGCCAGTAGGGCCTCTGTTCTAAAAAAAAAAAATATGTCATTGCCCCAGGGCAGTGATTGGGGATATTGCCCTGTGTAGGATGCCATCTTTTGGATTGGACGTTAAACGGGTTTCCTGACTCTCTGAGGTCACTAAAGGTCCCATGACAGTTATTGTAAGAGTAGTGGTGTTAACCCTGGTGTTCTGGCTAAATTCCCAATCTGACCTTCATACCATCACGGTCACCTAATCATCCCCAGCTTCCAATTGGCTCATTCATCCCCCCTCCTCTCCCCTGTAACTATTCCCCAGGTCCTTGCTGTAAATGAGAACGTGTTCTCAGTCAACATGGTATAATAAGGGTTAAATAAAAAACGATCAACTATTTCACCCAGAGCTCAGTCCTGTGTTTGGTCTATCTCTCTCTCTCTCTCCGCCCCTCCCCCTCGCTCTCTCTCTCCGCCCCTCCCCCTCTCTCTCTCTTTCTCTCTCACTTTCTCTCTTTCTCCCTCTCTCAGTCTCTCTCCCTCTCGCTCTCCCCCCTCTCTGTCTTACTCTCCTTTTTCTCTCTCTCTCTCTCTTTCTCTCTCTCTCTCTCTCTCTTTTTGTCTCTCTCTCTCTCTCTCTCTCTCTCCTCTCTCTCTCTCTCTCTCTCGCTCTCTTTTTGTCTCTCTCTCTCTCCTTGACCTTTTGTCTCTCTCGTCAAATGTCAGTTGGATTAACAGTGTCCCTACAACGTCTCACTGTCTCTGAAAGAACAAAGGTCAGGCTTCACACTGACGGCAGAACCTACAGATGCACAGTCAACACCACCCACCTCCATATTACATGTCTCTCTGTCCCTCTGTTTTTCTGCCTCTCTCTCTCTCTCTCTCTCTCTCTCTCTCTCTCTCTCTCTATCTCTCTCTCTCTCTCTCTCTCTCTCTCTCTCTCTCTCTCTCTCTCTGTCTCTCTCTCTCTCTCTCTCTCTCTCTCTCTCTCTCTCTCTCTCCTCTCTCTCTCTCTCTCTCTCTCTCTCTCTCTCTCTCTCAACCCCCCCCCCCCCCTCTCAATATCAATGGAAGGGCTTTATTGGCATGGGAAACATATGTTAACATTGCCAAAGCAAGTGAAATAAATAATAAACAAAAGTGAAATAAACAATAAAAAATAAACAGTAATCATAACACTCCAAAAGTTCCAAAACAATAAAGACATTATAAATGTCATATTATGTCTGTGTACAGTGTTATAACGATGTGCAAATAGTTAAAGTACACAAGAGAAAATAAACAAACATAAATATTGGTTGTATTTATAATGGTGTTTGTTCTTCACTGGTTGCTCTTTTCTTGTGGCAACAGGTCACAAATCTTGCTGCTGTGATGGCACACTGTGGTATTTCACTCAATAGATATGGGAGTTTATTAAATTGATTTTTTTGTGGGTCTGTGTAATCTGAGGGAAATATGTGTCTCTAACATGGTCATACATTTAGGTTAGGAAGTACAGCTCAGTTTCCACCTCATTTTGTGGGCAGTGGGCACATAGCCTGTCTTCTCTTGAGAGCCAGGTCTGCCTACGGTGGCCTCTCTCAATAGCAAGGCTATGCTCACTGAGTCCGTACAAATAAAATAAAATTGTATTTGTCACACGCTCCGAATATAACAGGTGTAGACCTTACAATGAAATGCTTAATTACAAGCCCTTAACCAACAATGCAGTTTTAAGAAAAAGATGTGTTAAGTAAGAAAATAGATTTACATATAATTTTTTTAAGAAGCAAAAAATCAAAAAGTAACAAATAAATAAAGAGTTGCAGTAAAATAACAATAGAGAGACTATATACAGGGGGTACCGGTACAGAGTAAATGTGGAGGCTATATACAGGGTACCGGTACAGAGTAAATGTGGAGGCTATATACAGGGTACCGGTACAGAGTCAATGTGGAAGCTATATACAGGGGGTACCGGTACAGAGTCAATGTGGAGGCTATATACAGGGGGTACCGGTACAGAGTCAATGTGGAGGCTAGATACAGGGGGTATCGGTACCGAGTCAATGTGGAGGGTATATACAGGGGGTACCGGTACCGAGTCAATGTGGAGGCTATATACAGGGTACCGGTACAGAGTAAATGTGGAGGCTATATACAGGGTACCGGTACAGAGTCAATGTGGAGGTTATATACAGAGGGTATCGGTACAGAGTCAATGTGGAGGCTATATACAGGGGGTACCGGTATAGAGTCAATGTGGAGGTTATATACAGAGGGTATCGGTACAGAGTCAATGTGGAGGCTATATACAGGGGGTACCGGTACAGAGTCAATGTGGAGGCTATATACAGGGGGTACCGGTACAGAGTCAATGTGGAGGTTATATACAGGGGGTACCGGTACAGAGTCAATGTGGAGGTTATATACAGGGGGTACCGGTACCGAGTCAATGTGGAGGTTATATACAGGGGGTACCGGTACCGAGTCAATGTGGAGGCTATATACAGGGGGTACCGGTACAGAGTCAATATGGAGGTTATATACAGGGGGTACCGGTACAGAGTCAATGTGGAGGTTATATACAGGTGGTACCGGTACAGAGTCAATGTGGAGGTTATATACAGAGGGTACCGGTACAGAGTCAATGTGGAGGTTATATACAGGGGGTACCGGTACAGAGTCAATGTGGAGGTTATATACAGGGGGTACCGGTACCGAGTCAATGTGCGGGGCCACTGGTTAGTTGAGGTAATTGAAGTAATACGTGCATGTAGGTAGAGGTAAAGTGATACATAGTCAAAGCTTTCCTTAACTTTGGGTCAGTTCAGTGGTCAGGTATACTGCCACTGTGTACTCTCTGTTTAGGGACAAATAGCATTCTAGTTTGCTTTGTTTTTTTGTTAATTCTTTCCAATGTGTCAAGTAATTATCTTTTTGTTTTCTCATGATTTGGTTGGGCCTAATTATGTTGCTGTCCTGGGGCTCTGTGGGGTCTGTTTGTGTTTGTGAACAGAGCTCTCTCTCTCTGTGTCGCTCTCTCTCTCTCTCTGTCTCTTTCTCTCTGTCCCTGTCACTCTCTCTCCCCTTCTCTCTCTTTATGTCTCTATTTCTGTCACTATCTCTCTCTCTCTCTCTGTCTCTCTCTCTCTGTCCCTGTCACTCTCTCTCCCCTTCTCTCTCTTTATGTCTCTATTTCTGTCCCTATCTCTCTCTCCCTCTGTCACTATCTCTCTCTCTCTCTCTCTCTCTCTCTCTCTCTGTGTGTGCCTCTCTCTACCCATCTCTCTCTCCTTTTGTCTCTCTCTCCGTGACCTTTTGTCTCTCTCTCTCTCTCTCTCCTTCTGTTTTTCTGCCTCCCTCTCTCTCTCTTCTCTCTCTCTCTCTCTCTCTCACTCTCTCTCACTCTCTCTCTCTCTCTCTCACTCACTCTCTCTCTCTCTTCTCTCTCTCTCTCTCTCTCTCTCTCTCTCTCCTCTCTCTCTCTCTCTCTCTCACTCTCTCTCTCTCTCTCTCTCTCTCTCTCTCTCTCGCTCTCTTTTTGTCTCTCTCTCTCTCCTTGACCTTTTGTCTCTCTCGTCAAATGTCAGTTGGATTAACAGTGTCCCTACAACGTCTCACTGTCTCTGAAAGAACAAAGGTCAGGCTTCACACTGACGGCAGAACCTACAGATGCACAGTCAACACCACCCACCTCCATATTACATGTCTCTCTGTCCCTCTGTTTTTCTGCCTCTCTCTCTCTCTCTCTCTCTCTCTTTCTCTCTATCTCTAACTCTCTCTCTCTCTCTCTCTCTCTCTCTCTCTCTCTCTCTCTCTCTCTCTCGTATCCTCTCTCTCTCTCTCCCTCTGTTTTTCTGCCTCTCTCTCTCTCTCTCTCTCTCTCTCTCTCTCTATCTCTCTCTCTCTCGCTCTCTCCCCCCCCCCCCCCCTTCTCTGTATAAACTCATTCCAGACTCTAAGGTAACTCAATAGTCAGCTGGAGGAAAGTTTAGTTAGATGATTAAAGTTATGGGAGCCTCCTGAGACCTATACCAAGAGAATTTGTGCTGAGTGGCTGGGTTTCTGACAGACTGGGCCGGGCAGGCAGTGGGCAGGCAGGGGGTAGAATAGACTAGGCTAGACTGTAATGTTGTAAACGCGTGTGTGTGTGTGTGTGTGTGTGTGTGTGTGTGTGTGTGTGTGTGTGTGTGTGTGTGTGTGTGTGTGTGTGTGTGTGTGTGTGTGTGTGTGTGTGTGTGTGTGTGTGTGTGTGTGTGTGTGTGTGTGTGTGTGAGAGATGATGCCAGGAGATGCCAAGACCGCCCTGCAGAGTTTAAATCAGTCTCTATATGGGATCAGAATTAAACATTGGGTATGTTGAAGATATTGAGTTTGGGGCTGTGTCCTTGATACAAATAAAAGGCAATAGAGGCAGTCAAAGACTCTGTACTGTAACTGCCTCACTTTTATCGTTAAAGCTCCCATGCAGTCTTTTAATTGTTTTAAAATCATCACTGTATGTCTAATAAATCACTGTGTGTTTATTTCATGCAAATAACTCAAAATATATTTGTAATCATTTATTTCCATGAGCGTTCTGTTGCCATTCAAATGTTCAGTCTGATCGTGTGGGCGTTTCCATACAAAATGCAAATATATTTGCATACACATCCCTGATTGGTGGACCGGATCGTCTAGACTCTATAGCCTATCCCACTTAACCCTTTCAAAGTAGGAGGATACACCTGCAAATAAAAGATGACTGGTCATTGGTCAGAATAATCAGATGTCATGATCGGGGACAAAAAGTCCCTCCCACCTGAACAGGCAGATATTCCATGAATTTCCTCAAACAGCTCTTACACAATGATGGTATTATCATCACTAGGCAGGTTGCCATTGACCCAGGTTTATTTGACAGAAGAAGTGTGGTGATTTAAAAAAAATCTTTGTGACATTCGTAATGGAAACGGCAGATGTAGGATCCATTTTCTATAAGATTGAATAGATTTTATTCATTTCGACAGGGGGGGATGTTTCTATTGTTCTAAGTCTCCTTATCGGGACTAATGAAGATGGAAATGGTTTTAGTCTCCTTATCGGGACTAATGAAGATGGAAATGGTTTTAGTCTCCTTATCGGGACTAATGAAGATGGAAATGGTTTTAGTCTCCTTATCGGGACTAATGAAGATGGAAATGGTTTTAGTCTCTTACACAAAACCATTTCCAATGTTTTTAGTCTCCTTATCGGGACTCTTTATTGGGACTAAGGAAGATGGAAATGGTTTTAGTCTCCTTATCGGGACTAAGGAAGATGGAAATGTTTTTAGTCTCCTTATCGGGACTAAGGAAGATGGAAATGGTTTTAGTCTCCTTATCGGGACTAAGGAAGATGGAAATGTTTTTTTCCAATAAATGTAACTAGAAAGCTTCACTTCACATTCTAAATGCCGAATGTTTGCAAAATCTATTTGTTCAACTATTTAAAAAAAATAAATGATGTTTCAAAGCAAAACTTTCAAGAATTCCTGCATTGCTTTACATTGTAATGTGAAGTTTCCCCTTCAAATAGTTTCATATCTCTACTAGGTCTACGTGACTGAAGGTCACACCATGGACCATGGCCATAAGCACGCACATGACAATTATTAGAATATGGAAAATATTACTCAATTGTTTCATTCTATCCAAGCTGACTTTTTGCGGTTTTACCTGAGACATGAAACAGAGAGGTGGGGCATTCAGGCCGTCATTGTAAATAACAATTTGTTCTTAACTGACTTGTCTGGTTAAATAAAGGTTACGAAAAAATACAAAAATACAAATAATACAGGCTGTCGCCACTCTGATTAATGCACAATCTTCCTAAATGGTTAATGTAAACATCTTCAGCCACTTCATTGTTATTACATTTTGGTTGGTGTGATGTCATTATAACCAGCTGTTTTTATCGATACAACACAATTCCATGGAAATGCACCGGGCAGGTCGGTGTTGTGTCTACTTTCAAATCAAACATTCAAAACGGTGACAAAAAACATCACCGGACAAATTCATGGAAAGCTAACTAGTTTCACCATTTTTGAGTGTTCTTTCGACCTCAGAGTGTGGAAATATCAAGTAAATCTCGTTTTTTACTACACTGCCCCTTTAAAATGTCTAAATTACCGTACTACTGGTAATACAATTAAATGATCTTAGGAGACTGGAAATCATCAATATGAATGTGAATTTAATGCTACGATGGTTTTTTCATTTCTTGTATGTGTTTTCATGGTGATCCTAGATTATTGTATACTCTATTCTCCAGCATTAGATAGGACCCTTAACGTATAAGATAATATATGTGGAATGGCTGGTGATTCAACACATGACACCAATGAAGGTGCAAGCTGGGATGAAAGAAGAAATGGTTTATTTCTGTCCATTGTTATCTCTCTCTCTCTCTCTCTCTCTCTCTCTCTCTCTGTCTCTCTCTCTGTCTCTCTCTCTCTCTCTCTGTCTCTCTCTCTCTCTCTCTCTCTCTCTCTCTCTCTCGCTCTCTCTCTCTATCTTCCATTGAGTCCTGACGATGACCTCTGTGCTGAGTGGATTACTCATCGTTCCTGTTGAATGGAATTCTCAGGCCTCCCTTTCCCTTCAACCCGTCTCGCTGCAGATCAATGATTCGCCATGTTGCTCTGTAATAATAACGACCCATAATTCAGTGGTTGCTCTGTGTGCTTCAATGCATCAAACCCATAGGTCACGCTGTGATGTGATATGTCCCCATTTATTTGTATCATCTGATGCCTACATAGAGACTCATATCACTGGCCACTTTAATAAATGGATCACTAGTCACTTTAAATACTGTTAACATATCTTACATTATTCATCTCATATGTATATACTGTACATTATACCATCTACTGCATCTTGCCTATGTCGCTCGGCCATCGCTCATCCATATATTTATATGTACATATTCTTATTCCATCCCTTTAGATGTGTATTAGGTTGTTGTTGGGGAATTGTTAGATTACTTGTTAGATATTACTGCACTGTCGGAACTAGAAGCACAAGCATTTCGCTACACTCACATTAACATCTGCTAACCATGTGTATGTGACCAATAACATTTGATTTGATTTTTTCAGCCATCCCTTCTAACAGCTCACAGCTCACAGCCCACAGCCCACAGCCAACAGCCCACAGCCCACAGCCCACAGCCCACAGCCCACAGCCCACAGCCCACACCCCACAGCCCACAGCCCACAGCCCACAGCTCACACATGTTGGCGACAGGGAGGTTAATGCAGCTCCCAGTGTCAGAGGGACCTCAGTCCAAAGCTTTGGGCCAAGCAACATGAAACCCACATGAAATGCATTTTCTGAGAAAGGTCACTTGGGTGTTATTATGTATTAGTATGGCCAGGAGGAGGAATAGAGTGTTATTATGAATTAGTATGGTCAGGAGGAGGAATAGAGTGTTATTATGTATTAGTATGGCCAGGAGGAATAGAGTGTTATTATGTATTAGTATGGCCAGGAGGAGGAATAGAGTGTTATTATGAATTAGTATGGCCAGGAGGAATAGAGTGTTATTATGTATTAGTATGGCCAGGAGGAATAGAGTGTTATTATGAATTAGTATGGCCAGGAGGAGGAATAGAGTGTTATTATGTATTAGTATGGCCAGGAGGAATAGAGTGTTATTATGAATTAGTATGGCCAGGAGGAGGAATAGAGTGTTATTATGTATTAGTATGGCCAGGAGGAATAGAGTGTTATTATGTATTAGTATGGCCAGGAGGAGGAATAGAGTGTTATTATGAATTAGTATGGCCAGGAGGAGGAATAGAATGTTATTATGTATTAGTATGGCCAGGAGGAATAGAGTGTTATTATGAATTAGTATGGCCAGGAGGAGGAATAGAATGTTATTATGAATTAGTATGGCCAGGAGGAGGAATAGAGTGTTATTATGAATTAGTGTGGCCAGGAGGAGGAATAGAGTGTTATTATGTATTAGTATGGCCAGGAGGAGGAATAGAGTGTTATTATGAATTAGTATGGCCAGGAGGAGGAATAGGGTGTTATTATGAATTAGTGTGGCCAGGAGGAGGAATAGAGTGTTATTATGTATTAGTGTGGCCAGGAGGAGGAATAGAGTGTTATTATGAATTAGTATGGCCAGGAGGAGGAATAGAATGTTATTATGTATTAGTATGGCCAGGAGGAATAGAATGTTATTATGAATTAGTATGGTCAGGAGGAGGAATAGAATGTTATTATGTATTAGTATGGCCAGGAGGAATAGAGTGTTATTATGAATTAGTATGGCCAGGAGGAGGAATAGAATGTTATTATGTATTAGTATGGCCAGGAGGAATAGAGTGTTATTATGAATTAGTATGGTCAGGAGGAGGAATAGGGTGTTATTATGAATTAGTATGGCCAGGAGGAGGAATAGAGTGTTATTATGAATTAGTATTGTCAGGAGGAGGAATAGAGTGTTATTATGAATTAGTATGGTCAGGAGGAGGATTAGAGTGTTATTATGAATTAGTATGGCCAGGAGGAATAGAGTGTTATTATGAATTAGTATGGCCAGGAGGAGGAATAGAATGTTATTATGAATTAGTATGGCCAGGAGGAGGAATAGAGTGTTATTATGAATTAGTATGGCCAGGAGGAGGAATAGAATGTTATTATGCATTAGTATGGTCAGGAGGAGGAATAGAGTGTTATTATGAATTAGTATGGTCAGGAGGAATAGAGTGTTATTATGTATTAGTATGGCCAGGAGGAGGAATAGAGTGTTAATATGAATTAGTATGGCCAGGAGGAGGAATAGAGTGTTATTATGAATTAGTATGGCCAGGAGGAGGAATAGAGTGTTATTATGAATTAGTATGGCCAGGAGGAGGAATAGAGTGTTATTATGAATTAGTATGGCCAGGAGGAGGAATAGAGTGTTATTATGAATTAGTATGGCCAGGAGGAGGAATAGAATGTTATTATGAATTAGTGTGGCCAGGAGGAGGAATAGAGTGTTATTATGAATTAGTATGGCCAGGAGGAATAGAGTGTTATTATGTATTAGTATGGCCAGGAGGAGGAATAGAATGTTATTATGAATTAGTGTGGCCAGGAGGAGGAATAGAATGTTATTATGAATTAGTATGGTCAGGAGGAATAGGGTGTTATTATGAATTAGTGTGGCCAGGAGGAGGAATAGAGTGTTATTATGAATTAGTATGGCCAGGAGGAGGAATAGAGTGTTATTATGAATTAGTGTGGCCAGGAGGAGGAATAGAGTGTTATTATGAATTAGTATGGCCAGGAGGAGGAATAGAGTGTTATTATGAATTAGTATGGCCAGGAGGAGGAATAGAATGTTATTATGAATTAGTGTGGCCAGGAGGAGGAATAGAGTGTTATTATGAATTAGTATGGCCAGGAGGAGGAATAGAGTGTTATTATGAATTAGTATGGCCAGGAAGACGAATAGCTTTAGGTTTCTTTCCCATATTCCCAGGTCTTTTCAGAGTTGGCTCTGTCAACTCATATAGCACAAAGAATGACATGTCCCTTTATGTCTGTAACCATCACTACTAGATAGCCTGATATTAGTGTGTTGACAGCATGGGAATGTAGGTCGAGATCAGATTCAGTTTCCCCCTGATACAATTATATTCTCCTTTCTCCTTGCCATATTCTACTCCATTTCAGTTTAGCGCTCAGAGTTTCTTGATGTCCTTGCAACTCATATTTCTCCTCATCTACTTTCTCCAACATGGAGGGGGTGGGGGAGAGTGGGGGGAAAGGGGGAGAGAGAGGGGGACAGACAACACTGCTTGACATTTCAAACCCAGCCTTACTGTAGTCACTAAGCCTGGTGATTAGGTGTGTGGTCCTCCTGTCTCTCGTGGTGCCCACCTCCATCTCCCTACTACCCTCTCTCTCCTCCACACCTGGTGATTACATGTGTGGGCCTCCTGCCTTTAGCAGTGCCTCCTCCATACCTCTCCGTCTCTCTGTGCTGTCTCCCCACACATCCACCTCTCCTCTGCTCCACCCCTCCACCTCGCCTCCAGCTCTCCTCTCCTCCACCCCTCCTTCTCTCCTCTCCTCTCCTCCACCTCCACCCCTCCACCTCTCCTCCAGCTCTCCGCTCCTCCACCTCCACCTCTCCTCTCCTCTCCTCCACCTCTCTTCTCCTTCAACCCTCCTTCTCTCCTCTCCTCTCCTCTCCTCTCCTCTCCTCTCCTCTCCTCTCCTCTCCTCTCCTCTCCTCTCCTCTCCTCTCCTCTCCTCTCCTCTCCTCTCCTCTCCTCTCCTCTCCTCTCCTCTCCTCTCCTCTCCTCTCCCCTCCACACATCCACCTCTCCTCTGCTCCACCCCTCCACCTCACCTCCAGCTCTCCTCTCCTCTCCTCCACCCCTCCTTCTCTCCTCTCCTCTCCTCTCCTCCACCTCCACCCCTCCACCTCTCCTCCAGCTCTCTGCTCCTCCACCTCCACCTCTCCTCTCCTCTCCTCCACCTCTCTTCTCCTTCAACCCTCCTCCTCTCCTCTCCTCTCCTCTCCTCTCCTCTCCTCTCCTCTCCTCTCCTCTCCTCTCCTCTCCTCTCCTCTCCTCTCCTCTCCTCTCCTCTCCTCTCCTCTCCTCTCCTCTCCTCTCCTCTCTCTCCTCTCCACCCCTCCACCTCTCCTCTCCTCTCCTCTCCTCTCCTCTCCTCTCCTCTCCTCTCCTCTCCTCTCCTCTCCTCTCCTCTCCTCTCCTCTCCTCTCCTCTCCTCTCCTCTCCTCTCCTCTCCTCTCCTCTCCTCTCCTCTCCTCTCCTCTCCTCTCCTCTCCTCTGCCCCTTCACCTCCACCTCTCCTCTCCTCTCCTCTCCTCTCCTCTCCTCTCCTCTCCTCTCCTCTCCTCTCCTCTCCTCTCCTCTCCTCTCCTCTCCTCTCCTCTCCTCTCCTCTCCTCTCCTCTCCTCTCCTCTCCTCTCCTCTCCTCTCCTCTCCTCTCCTCTCTCTGCCCCTTCACCTCCACCTCTCCTCTCCTCTACCCCTCCACCTTTCTTCTCCTTCAACCCTCCTTCTCTCCTCTCCTCTCCTCCACCCCTTCACCTCTCATCTCCTTCAACCCCTCCTCCTCTCCTCTCCTCTCCTCTCCTCTCCTCTCCTCTCCTCTCCTCTCCTCTCCTCTCCTCTCCTCTCCTCTCCTCTCCTCTCCTCTCCTCTCCTCTCCTCTCCTCTCCTCTCTACACCTCCACCTCCACCTCTCCTCTACCCCTCCACCTCTCCTCTCCTCCATCCCTCCAGCTCCCCTCCACACAGCTCCTGTGAAGTGATAAAGTCAGGATCAGACAGGGTCTTGGGAGGCTGCAGGCATACAGATGGATAAAGGTAATATGTAATGTGATCGCTGATGAAAATATGCTTTATTCCAGACATTCGTACTAGATGATGAGAAGGCCAGGGTGAAAAGGTGTGGGAGGGAGGAGGAACAGTCTCAGACCAAGCAGGCCTAGACAGGAGAGGACGTGCAGTGTTTTCCATCAAAACTAAAGCACTGGAAAGCCGTGTGTACAGTTGTCAGGGGCCTTATATATCCAACTTCCCAGAGCAGCAGTGCTGATCTAGGAACAGTTCTGCCATTTAGATCACAATGAATAAGATGAAAACTGATCCTAGTTCAACACTCCATCTCTGAGGATGGAAACTGATCCTAGATCAACACTTCATCTCTGAGGATGGAAACTGATCCTAGTTCAACACTCCATCTCTGGGGATGGAAACTGACCCTAGTTCAACATTCCATCTCTGAGGATGGAAACAGATCCTAGATCAACAGTCCATCTCTGGTGGAAACTGATCCTAGATCAACACTCCATCTCTGAGGATGGAAACTGATCCTAGATCAACACTCCATCTCTGAGGATGGAAACTGATCCTAGATCAACACTCCATCTCTGAGGGTGGAAACTGATCCTAGATCAACACTCCATCTCTGAGGATGGAAACTGATCCTAGTTCAACACTCCATCTCTGGGGATGGAAACTGATCCTAGATCAACACTCCATCTCTGAGGATGGAAACTGATCCTAGATCAACACTCCATCTCTGGTGGAAACTGATCCTAGATCAACACTCCATCTCTGGTGGAAACTGATCCTAGATCAACACTCCATCTCTGAGGATGGAAACTGATCCTAGATCAACACTCCATCTCTGATGGAAACTGATCCTAGATCAACACTCCATCTCTGAGGATGGAAACTGATCCTAGATCAACACTCCATCTCTGGTGGAAACTGACCCTAGATCAACACTCCATCTCTGAGGATGGAAACTGATCCTAGTTCAACACTCCATCTCTAAGGATGGAAACTGAACCTAGATCAACACTCCATCTCTGAGGATGGAAACTGATCCTAGTTCAACACTCCATCTCTGAGGATGGAAACTGAACCTAGATCAACACTCCATCTCTGAGGATGGAAACTGATCCTAGATCAACACTCCATCTCTGGTGGAAACTGACCCTAGATCAACAATTGGGGCGGCAGGGTAGCCTAGTGGTTCGAGTGTTGAACTATTAACTGAAAGGTTGCAAGATCAAATCCCCGAGCTGACAAGGTAAAAATCTGTTGTTCTGCCCCTGAACAAGGCAGTTAACCCACTGTTCCCCAGTAGGCCGTCATTGTAAATAAGAATTCGTTCTTAACTGACTTGCCTAGTTAAATAAAGGTAAAACAAAGAAATCTCTGAGACACTTGATATATATTTATTTCACCTTTATTTAACCAGGTAGACAAGTTGAGAACAAGTCCTTTATTTAACCAGGTAGGCAAGTTGAGAACAAGTTCTCATTTACAATTGCGACCTGGCCAAGATAAAGCAAAGCAGTTTGACACATACAACAACACAGAGTTACACATGGAGTAAAACAAACTTACAGTCAATAATACAGTACAAAAATAAGTCTATATACAATGTGAGCAAATAAGGTGAGATAAGGGAGGTAAAGGCAAAAAAGGCCATGGTGGCAAAGTAAATACAATATAGCAAGTAAAACACTGGAATGGTATATGGTCTTTGGTCAGTGTGTTGGATGACTGGTGAACCAAGGGGTATTTCAGTGGTTTAACAGAAAACGTCGATCATCAAGACCCCGCAACACATTGCTGGACTTAATCGCAGGTCGTCAGCACGACACGCTGGGAGGTTTTTAGTGGTTAATTAGTGTTATCACTGACATAGGACCATCTGTACTTCACGGTGGTTTATGTTAACCTGCAGAGTAACGGACAGCAAGGTCAGGATAAGAGACAGGAGACAGCTTTATCATCCAAATAGGAATTCATCACAATCACCTCATAGAGAACGGCCATAACTTCTGACTGGACTTTCAGTACCTGCTATATATGACCGTCTACTTCAGAGACAGTTTCAGTGTTGATGTCCACAGGGTTATCAGTCTCTGTCAGCTTTGATGTTCACAGGGTTATCAGTCTCTGTCAGCATTGATGTCCACAGTGTTATCACCCTCTGTCAGCATTGATGTCCACAGGGTTATCAGTCACTGTCAACATTGATGTCCACAGGGTTATCAGTCTCTGTCAGCATTGATGTCCACAGTGTTATCACTCTCTGTCAGCATTGATGTCCACAGTGTTATCAGTCACTGTCAGCATTGATGTCCACAGGGTTATCAGTCACTGTCAGCATTGATGTCCACAGTGTTATCAGTCACTGTCAGCATTGATGTCCACAGGGTTATCAGTCACTGTCAGCATTGATGTCCACAGTGTTATCACTCTCTGTCAGCATTGATGTCCACAGTGTTATCAGTCACTGTCAACATTGATGTCCACAGGGTTATCAGTCTTTGTCAGCATTGATGTCCACAGTGTTATCAGTCACTGTCAGCATTGATGTCCACAGGGTTATCAGTCATTGTCAGCATTGATGTCCACAAGGTTATCAGTCTTTGTCAGCATTGATGTCCACAGTGTTATCAGTCACTGTCAACATTGATGTCCACAGTGTTATCACTCTCTGTCAGCATTGATGTCCACAGGGTTCTCAGTCTCTGTCAGCATCCATAGGGTTATCACTCTCTGTCAGCATTGATGTCCATAGGGTTATCAGCCACTGACAGCATTGATGTCCATAGGGTTATCAGCCACTGTCAGCATTGATGTCCATAGGGTTATCAGCCACTGACAGCATTGATGCTTATGGTTGGATTTCAGAACGATTAAGGATTTTGACAATGATTGTGACAATGTGACAAAGAAATACTACTTCTCCATGTGGCTCCTATCAGATGTCATGTGTGATCCTATTGAAAGTAGGAGTTAACATCTCCTCTCCTCTCCTCTCCTCTCCTCTCCTCTCCTCTCCTCTCCTCTCCTCTCCTCTCCTCCTCTCCTCTCTCTCCTCTCCTCTCCAGTTTTACATTATATGTTAGTCATTTAGAAGATGTTCTTATCCAGAGAGACTTACAGCAGTGAGTGCATAAATTGTTTGTACTTTTACATGTTGGTCCCCCTTGGGATTCGAACATACAACCCTGGTGATGCAAGTGCCATGCTCTACACTATATATACAGCAGTATGAGGACACCCCTTCATACACTATATATACAGCAGTATGTGGACACCCCTTCATCCACTATATATACAGCAGTATGTGGACACCCCTTCATCCACTATATATACAGCAGTATGAGGACACCCCTTCATCCACTATATATACAGCAGTATGAGGACACCCCTTCATCCACTATATATACAGCAGTATGTGGACACCCCTTCATCCACTATATATACAGCAGTATGAGGACACCCCTTCATCCACTATATATACAGCAGTATATGGACACCCCTTCATCCACTATATATACAGCAATATGTGGACACCCCTTCATCCACTATATATACAGCAGTATGTGGACACCCCTTCATACACTATATATACAGCAGTATGTGGACACCCCTTTACATGAGTGGATTCAGCAATTTCAGCCACACCTGTTGCTGACAGGTATATACAATCGAGCACCTAGCAATGCAATCTCCATAGACAAACATTGGCAGTACAATGGCCTTCTTGAATAGCCCGGGACTTTAAACGTGGCACCGTTGTAGAATACCACCTTTCCAGCAAGTCAGATCGTCAAATTTCTTCCCTGCTAGAGCTACCCCGTAAGTATTGCTATTGTAAAGTGGAATACGTCTAGGAGCAACAACGGCTCAGCCGTGAAGTGGTAGGGACACACAAGCTCACAGAACGGGACCGCAGAGTGCTGAAGAGCACAACGCGTGAAAATCGGCTGTCCTCGATTGCAACACTCAATTACGGGGTTCCAAACTGCCTCTGGAAGCAACGTCAGCACATCAACTGTTCATTGGGAGCTTCATGAAATGGGTTTCCATGGCAGAGCAGCTGCACACAAACCTAAGATCACCATGCTCAATGCCAAGCGTCGGCTGGAGTGTTGTAAAGCTTGACTCACGCTTCACTATCTGGAAGTCCGACGGATGAATCTGGGTTAGGTGGATGCCAGGAGAACGTTACCTGCCCCAATGCATAGTGCCAACTGTATAGTTTGGTGGAGGAATAATGTTCTGGGGCTGTTTTTCATGGTTTGGACTAGTTCCAGTGAAGTGAAATCTTAACGCTACAGCATACAATGAGAGGATTACAGATACATCTGAGGAACCAATCAGACTGAGTCTGTGTATTGAAATAAGTCTAGCTGTGAAACCCCAGGATCCTGTCGGACAATAAACCCTCTTGACATTTAATCAATCTGTGGCCGGCGAGGAGTGCGATTGTGGAATTTCATCACCGAGTGTCAACAGAGAGAAGAGAGGAGGGAGGAGGAGAGAGGGATTTTATTCCTACAAAGCAAAACTTCGGCGTTTCACGCCAGTTGGACTGTGGCGATCCGTCAGACACCAACAGCTAACGAGATCACAAAGAGCAAGGTATTGAAATGCCGTCACTACACTGACCTCATGTTGGACCTGCTCTTTATCTTCGGTTCTGTGTCACTGTAACATTCTTCTTCTGCGCTAAAGATCACCATGCCGAGGCTGGCAGGCCGTTGTGTGAGCAGTGTGGCAGGGAGCGTTTTTAACCGCACGCTTGGCTGCGACCCTGTGTTTGTGTGTCTGTGTGTGTGACGAGACATGCTGTAAACGGGGGAAGGGTTGTTAAGCGTTTAGAGAGAGGCCTGGGGATAAAGAGTGGGATGCAGAGTGTATAATCTGTTCTCAAACTCCTGAAACACCTGGCCCCTAGCCTACTGCTGTTTTTCCACAGAAGAGACAGAGGGAGAGGGAGATAGATAGGAGAGAGAGAGAGAGAGAGAGAGAGAGAGAGAGAGAGAGAGAGAGAGAGAGAGAGAGCGAGAGCGAGAGCGAGAGAGAGAAATTAAGACAGAGAGAGAGAGATAAAGTGAGAGCGTGTGAGAGAGAGAGATAAAGTGAGAGCGTGTGAGAGAGAGAGAGAGAGAAAGAGAGAGAGGAAGGAAAAGACAGATGCAGACATAGGGGGCTGGGAGAATAGGAGGCGGTAGGAAGAGGGTTGAGGGGATGAAGTCACAGCCACCTTGGGACACATTTAACAGAACAGATTGTGTCTGTGACTGCTGGCCGTCAGTCTCAGTGCACTCTGGGAGACGAGAGGAGAGAGGGATGAGGAGGAGAGGAGAGAGGGATGAGGAGAGAGGGATGAGGTCTGTGGATGGCCTATGGGCTACAGTGGAGGTATGAGATATTAACCCCCAGCGGGTAACATCATCTGGCTCCACAGCGTCCTCACTCAGAACAAAGTGGTTTTATTACGCACTGAGACTTTTACACACGGAGTCCCTCTCTCTGTACTCTATAGAAGGAAGTGATTGGTGCGTGTCTGAAACCTAAAGGGAAGTGTTCATAACTGTCTGTATCTATCTGACTATCAACACAAAATCAGGTGGAAGTAGTCTTCAAACAGAGAAAGAAATGACAGATGGCTGTATGGGACATTTCTGAGAAAAATACAATAAACCTTAAAGGGTCAATTAAAGTCTAGGGAATTATAATGTTCAACACACACAGACACACACGCATAAAGGCACACGGTAATTGTCTCTCTTAGTGGCTCGATCAAAGTATCGATCAAACCTTATATTCCTCTCTAAACGGTAATGGATAGCGAACGACAAGCTCAGCCTTCCATTCAACGAGCAATTAAACAGATGACCGCATCACAAAGCAAGGCATCTTTGAACCTAGCAGTCTGCATCAGAGTGTTTATAGATGTGTTTGAAAAAGAGAAAGAAAAGAGTGGACAAAAGGAGAGAAAGGCTGAGTGATATTAAGAGTATAGATGTTCCCTATCTCCTAGACTGAGTGATATTAAGGGTATAGATGTTCCCTATCTCCTAGACTGAGTGATATTAAGAGTATAGATGTTCCCTATCTCCTAGACTGAGTGATATTAAGGGTATAGATGTTCCCTATCTCCTAGACTGAGTGATATTAAGAGTATAGATGTTCCCTATCTCCTAGACTGAGTGATATTAAGGGTATAGATGTTCCCTATCTCCTAGACTGAGTGACATTAAGGGTATAGATGTTCCCTATCTCCTAGACTGAGTGATATTAAGGGTATAGATGTTCCCTATCTCCTAGACTGAGTGATATTAAGAGTATAGATGTTCCCTATCTCCTAGACTGAGTGATATTAAGGGTATAGATGTTTCCTATCTCCTAGACTGAGTGATATTAAGAGTATAGATGTTCCCTATCTCCTAGACTGAGTGATATTAAGAGTATAGATGTTCCCTATCTCCTAGACTGAGTGATATTAAGGGTATAGATGTTCCCTATCTCCTAGACTGAGTGATATTAAGAGTATAGATGTTCCCTATCTCCTAGACTGAGTGACATTAAGAGTATAGATGTTCCCTATCTCCTAGACTGAGTGATATTAAGGGTATAGATGTTCCCTATCTCCTAGACTGAGTGATATTAAGGGTATAGATGTTCCCTATCTCCTAGACTGAGTGATATTAAGGGTATAGATGTTCCCTATCTCCTAGACTGAGTGACATTAAGGGTATAGATGTTCCCTATCTCCTAGACTGAGTGATATTAAGGGTATAGATGTTCCCTATCTCCTAGACTGAGTGATATTAAGGGTATAGATGTTCCCTATCTCCTAGACTGAGTGACATTAAGGGTATAGATGTTCCCTATCTCCTAGACTGAGTGATATTAAGGGTATAGATGTTCCCTATCTCCTAGACTGAGTGATATTAAGGGTATAGATGTTCCCTATCTCCTAGAATGAGTGATATTAAGAGTATGGATGTTCCCTATCTCCTAGACTGAGTGATATTAAGGGTATAGATGTTCCCTATCTCCTAGACTGAGTGACATTAAGGGTATAGATGT